>NW_010534067.1:0-8091 GCF_000687285.1 Phaethon lepturus | reverse complement strand
TTCCTGCTGCACTGTGCCAGCACTGATACATTTTTCCATGTGTTCACTGAACTGCACTGCCGAGTCAGATGACTAACAGAGACGACACAGAAAAAACAGCAGGATCTCATGGCAGGTACAGAAGGAAAAACACTCCTTTGAATCCCAACAAACTGATTGGCTCAACTATCTCCGGAAATCTCACCCAGAGGAACGTGGCAAAGCAGAAATATTACCCTCCCTACTTCCCATCTCAAATTCTGGGATGCTACCTTTCTCTGTCTCTTGTGAAATGTAAGCCTTCCTTTTTTAATTACTTGATTATACTGTTCTGTGGACAAGACCCAGGCATTCTTCTATAGTGTAAACTACAAGGAAACCCTCTAGCATCCATATTCTTCCAATTCCTCTTCCCTTTAAGCACTTTCCATTTTAATATACAATGCAGTGTCATTAAAAGACCTTGTTAGTGTTAAAATAAGCTCTGTTTGAACATTTATTATGGGCAGTATCTACCACAAAGGACTTGCAAGCAAGCCTCCAATCCTGCCACAACTCAGCATGTGTACACTCTTTTTACATGAGCAGACCACTGAAATCAATCAGCTCATTCACAGGAACTAAATACACTCTTTAGGTATTACTCCTTGTCAGCCGTAAGTCCACTACAGAGCTCAAACCAGGGACAAGAACGTATGTGGAACATCCCAGATTTTGCTCTTGAAAAATTAAAGGCTTGTCTATACAAGGGGAAAAGTGCTTCATATTCACACCCTGCTTCATTCTGCAATAACTCCCTGGTGTAGACAAGATCTTACATGCTCTTACCAAAAATATGAAATACCTGGCAAGCCCATATTTATTAAAATTTTACAGTTGTCCTAAGTAATTAAACAGCCAAGCACCACTTAAAGCCTCTAATTCAAATGCCAGAAAGCATTCCGTCCAGTGGCAACTGTCCAAAAAAAAAAAAAAAACCAAACCACCTCACAATGGGAATTTGACTAGTAGTGCAATACAAACCTGTATCCTTTAAAAAAATATATTAATTATTCATTAAAATATTAGGTCTATGTAAATCTTTACAAGTTTGCCAAGACACTATAGACTGCCTCACCTTAACCTGTTAATGGGTTGCTTGCAAATCCCATGTAAATCAAATAAGCTGAGTTCACTGATTTATGAAGAGAATCAACGTAATTCCAACAAGAACTCACTTAACTCAGAATCCTGTGAACAGAAGAAAAACTGAAAAGAAACAAAATTCTTTTTTTCTCCTGAGCAAAACTAAGACTTGAAGAAAGGAGGCTTAAGCAAGGCTCACTAAGGAGAAAAGCATTTGTTTTTCCTTTTAAGCAGGCATGGTGAAAATAGCAATAAAAGAATCTTGTTTCTACCAGATTGAGGGACTATGTCAGATTTCTCAGGTGCCAGTAAGGAGACTCTTGGAACACTTTAGTAATAAAACAAGGTTTCTCAAGAAGCCCATTTCCCCAGCGTGATCTGAGACGCAACTCTGGTGGTACACGCTGGTGCAGAGGATGCAAGAGCCTTGGAAGAATCCTCTGCGCAGGCACAGGGAGGGGAGAAAACCAAAAAAGTCCTCTCCAACAAACTTTTCAGTATATTCCTCTGCTGCAGGCTTTTACAAAGCTTTGAACTCTAGCAGAACAAAATAACGTAATGTCACTTTCGCCCTCCTTTCCATATTGTCCTTTAAAGACAAAGTGCAGCATTTTTGGTCGTGGGAAAACAAAAACCACGATTAATAAGATCTTTTTTTCCCCCCAAGCTTTCAAACTATGCCTAGTTCCTCTGAATGAGTGTAAAACTTTATAAGAAGTGCCCCCATCACTCACTGATCAACTTGCCGCAAACTTACAGAAAATACATCTGGTAACGTACCACAGCGGCACAAATAACAGCTTAGAGAGAGAATAAACAAAAACCCTACACACACCAGCTCTGTATTCCCGGAGTGTTAAATCTATCAGTGACTTCTGAAACTGTACATTAGTTTGGTACATCATGCTGGAAGGCACAATGTTTCCATACTCCATTCTACCTTTGCCAAGTATACTTTATCTGAAGACAAAGCCAAGTTTTCCCCTGATGTCTTTTCATTGCCTCTTGAACTTTTCAAAGCAATTCTTACATACACACAAAGATTCTATAACAGTAGTTGGGAAGTGCTGAAAATTTTAGTTTGTCGTAGCAAAACCATGTCTACACTTTGCGGCAGTAATATTCCTCCCTCCTTCCTTCAAACTTTCAGTTTCTGGTAAATATTGTAGAAAAATCCAGGAACTCAGTCCTTACTAACACAAAAAAAAAAATCCCTTTGTGAACTGAATGGGAATTTAGCCCACTGTAAAACAGACCCTGAACCGTATTAACTAAATAATCAACTCAACTCAAAGGCATTTCTGGTGTAAACTACAAAAACAGTCTCCCTCCAAAATCCACATTAAGAGTATTTTGTATTTTGTCATTTTTGTTCAAAAAAACCCCAAAAAACCAACCACAACAACAACAACAAAAACCACAAAAAAGGCAAAAAAACAGGCTCGAACCAAAACCAACCCACACATTAAACTCTCTAGCAACTTCCATCTCATTTAAGTTTCAAAAAGCAAACGTCTTCTTTTGCTTCTATATATTCTCATTTGTGTATTGTTCAAATCCTAACTTGTTAAAGTATGGTCAGAAATACAGATTCTAAGGAAAGGACATCTGTTAAGAAAGAAATGGATTAGTTTCATTGTAAATGACTGAAAGAAGAAAAGCACAATCTTTAGACTACTCAAACTCTAATGAGTCTGCCTTTTTCAGCAATTAAACACCTCAGCTATTTTAAGTGCAGTAGCTTTGAATCTGACTTATAACTACCAGCTTTGGATAAGTCACAGATAGTTAATAATTAATACTTAATTACATTAAGTGCATGGCAGCGAAGTGCCACCAGAAGCTAATACAACATTTAAAGATGCAAAACTATTCTCAACTAAACAGAGCTCCCCACAGTCTTAACTCCAGCCATACAGCTGCGGAGTTCACATTTACACACAAACATGCACATCAAAAACTTCTTTCAGGGCGTTTCCTGTGTTGCTAACAAGTTCCAGCTTCTCTCCTGCTGGATCTAAATTTAACCAAGACTAAGATCGAGTCTTAAAAAAGCAAAAAAAAACCCCAAAACAACAACCAACAAACCAAACAAAAACCCCCACCAACAAACCAAGAACAAACAAAAAAAAACAACCCACACCATATCTGCAACTTCAGTACAATGCAGCAAACATTTTACAGGCACCTTTGTTTTTAAAACTGTTGATTACCAAATATATGAAATATGCAGCAAACAAGTAGCAGCCCCTCACCCTTTCGCCCTACACATTTCTGAAATTGCACCGTATATGCTACAAGGTACAGGTAACACAAGCACTGTAAGGCTGCTAATTCAATACACGTACATAAAAGTGAGTGACCTTCACAGAGGAAGGCAGAAGTTCAACCCGAAGCCAGCGCTCCTCAGTAGGGCCAAGCATGCTTTGCTATCTGGATTAGAGGACTAAACACAGTCATGGCTTGGATTAAGCCAAAAAGACTCCTTACAAAGTCTTCAGACTTTGTTGCAAACATGCTAATTCTTGAATATTTTAATTACAGATTTGTCTGAGCTAGATCGGGGGAATATGCAGGTAGAAGGGAAAGGGTATGAAACAACTTGAAGGAGGTTCAACATTCAAGCTACTGAATCCAGTCATGAACTCGCACGCTCACACACCACCACTGTCCCAAGATGCGTTTGCCCGCATGGCTCCTTCTGGAGACCACCCACACAGGTCACTCCTACTCCATCCATACAACTGTTTCGCTTCCCACACAACGCCATGCATGTCATACATTTGTCTTGCACGCTTTTCTTTGATAGGTTAATTCTTACAATGCTGGGATATGATGCATCTTTTTTTTTTAAAAAAAAAAAAAGTGTTAAATTTGAGTAATTTGGATCATTAAACTTGGATCACTAATCAGAGGGAAATTCTCCTGCAGGCCAAACTGAGGCTGCGAACAATTCTACCACAGCTACAGAGGTTTTCCTCTTCTAACACCACCCTGTATTTTAGATTTCTAAAACATGGAAATCCACATTCATTGATAATTCACAAGTTCTAACTTTAAAGCAACACCATGAATTTAAGGCAGCTGAAAAAAAACCACTACCCTATCCGTAGCTTTGTCCCTTCTGTGGTCACAATATTTAAGATCACTAGAACTCTAAGTTTCATCCAGTTTTCCAACTTCATACCTGTTTGCTATACTTTTTGGCCTTGCTGAGTAATCTGTTTTGAGACTAGTGCTCAGTGATGTTTCAGCAAAGGCAAACTGACTGACTTTATTGAGAAGAAAATTTTTGAAAGTTATGAAAATAGTATTATTTCCAAAAACTTGCAGTGTTTCTGCTGGCATTAGCTTCTCAGAAAGGAACTGTAAAATGATAGTCTTCCTGCAAAAGTTTAGATATAGCTGAATTCACCAAGGCACGTGAGGAAGAGCTAGATGACTTCAAGGTCAACCCCATTTCCAAAATTTTGTTGTTCATCTGGATTGCAGAAGTGCCCAAGTAGTACTACTTCACAAAGCAGTGCTTCACCAAACAAGTCACCAAGCAAACACTAAAAAACCATAACCTCTGCACCTGTTGACACAGAGTATTTACAGAAAAAGGTCAAATATGCAATAGCTTGTTGAGCATGGCCACCAACTTCATCATCAAGATCTTAAAAGCAGCTCTTGATTTGACCTCAGAGACATTTAAATTTCTGCTAACAGCTATGCAAAGAACTCATTTACTGATATCACTGAACTGATGCGTGTTTAAGACCCGTCAAGATTCTCAAGCTGAAAGCATTATATAGTCTATGAAATCTAGCAAAGTGTTCTCTGTGAACGCTTCAGAACTGGCATCCCACGCGACAAGACACCAATGAGGAGACACTTCAAATCTAGCAAGCTGGCTGATCTGCAGGGTGTTTCATCCAACAAGCTAGTGGAACTTCTGTTTTCGACTTGGCACTCTCATTAGAAATTACTATTTTCTTTTCTCTTCTTCATCTGGAATAAGTGAAATACTAAACTGGAGATGGCACTACCTCAGGAAATAAAGCACATATTCCACCAACTACTCCCAGTCAAGGAATGGAGAAGTAACTCTCATAGACACTTCTTATTACCTGGTCTTCTGCTTCCATATTCTTATGAATATTAGTTAGGCACAGAAGCGTCTCCATACATTACACAGGGAGGCCAAACGCTGCAGTTAAGATATTGCAAAGTTTAATATTCCATTACCGAAGTGCCTTCACAGATTAAGCCTATAGCTTAACAGGCCTCATCTCAGTGAGTAGAGGGGAAGAAACAAAAACAGAATTCCTGGAACACGGCAAGAAAGACAGGACTTTAACATGAACTGCAATGCATATATTTCAAGATGCAGGAGTGACAAGGATGGGTGGAAAAGAAGTCTATACAGTGATGTATCACCTATACATCACAGAAACCTGAAATAACTACAAACTCTGCAGGATTAGTCTCTTTTTGAAGCCGAAGGACCGGGGCGGGGGGAGGAGGGGGAAGGCAGCAGGACATTTTAGCTATGATATGGAGGTCAGAGGCATGCTATTTACTGGACGGCAGAAAACCTGTGTTCCAGTTCAGATTCTCCCTACTTAAAATTGTCTCCATCCTAATTAAGCCAGACAGGTACGCTGCACTAGACCCTTAAAGGTATATGATGATGCTAAATACCAAATAAAGAGCATCTCACAATCTCGAGAGTATATTTTATACTTAGATAAAAAAATCTGATCAGGTCAGCATGCTGAAATATCCTTATAGACTCTCCTAAATATAATTAATACTAAACAATTTAATCAGTCATGTTAAACAATGAATTTTAAAAGGAGAAGGTAATAAGAGCATAAAAGTAGACACATTAACACAGGCCACACAATAGGTATTTTGCATTAATAAGCAACTGCTCCCTTTATTTACTTCCCTTCTCAAGACAGGACAAGATCAGGGAGGTTAATGCTCCACCAAAAAAAACTTTTTTTTTTTCCTTTTTTTCTTTTGTTTTCTTTAAAAAAAAAAGAAAGACCCTTTTCAAACTGAAATTAAATACAAACCCAAATGCAGTGAGGATCACGGATTGCTTCAGTGCTTGCTTTTGGTTTTTTTTCAGTTTGGTGTTATACTATCCCTTACCTATTATTCAGAAGTCAGTGTTCTAACAGCAGTGCCTCCTAGATACAAACATATTTTTAAAAAAAATAAGACCTTGTACATTTGTTAGGCCATATGTGTTTTTGTTTTTCAGTTGCCACAGCTTTGTGATAAATAAACTCTCCAACCTCCATGTTGTCTTGGGAGTTGAAAGCTACCAAAAGACTTGAACTTATGCAGTTTTCTCAAACCTTACCCACACACAAAAAGATGACCTTTCTCTGTTCTTCTGGAAAACATAAAGATCTAGCTCCTTACAGAGCTTGAAATACCAATTTTTGGTCAAAACAGCATCTTTACAGAAAAATCTTAAGTTAAAAACTATTAATACACATTTAAACTTACAGATGTGTTTATGGGTGTCATTACAAATAACGAACAGATCAGACTGATGCTCTTACAGAAGAGTTTGAAGGCTGGCTTATTAATCTTATATCTTCAAAGAAAGGTTTAATCTTGATGACAGTAAGAAGTTCAGCTAAAGAAAAACAGAACAACTCCGCTAAGACTGCTTAGCTGTCTTCAGAAGTATATACTCAGATCACAAAGTTGCTATGGCATCAACTTCTGGACTGTGGTTAGACATACAAAATGTCTTTTTCCTACAGACTGTTATGGGAAGCTGAGCAACTTTGGCCATGAACCAAATATGTTTTGGCTCTAAAGTAGACATAATTCATCACTATTTGGACATTCCAATGGCTAGCTAAACTGAGAAAACAAGACAACCAGCACTTTAGAATATCCATGTAAATGAAGCTCTAAATATACTGTCCTAGCAACAGCAAAAAGAAGCTCTATTTGCACTTATCTTGTGTACTAGCATTATTTAATAACGTAATATTGTTTTTCCAGCACTCTCAGATCAGAACAAATGGGAAAGGTTCATTTTTGGCAGCTGCATATCAAACTACAGTGGGAGGAAATTCTGTACGATCCAAGGTACCACATTTATTTCCCTTATTTCCTGGTATTTTTAATTTTATAAGCATCAGGCTATTTTTAAGCAGCAGCTATCAAAAATATGAGCTAACATACGACTTCTGCAAACAACTAACATGTCCTCAACAATCCTGCAAAACTCTGAAGTAGCCTGGATGAGTAAAACATTTAACATACTCTAAGGCCAGTCACCTCCTGCAACCTGTTAGACAAGCAGTGATGACAGAAGCCCAAAGCAAACCTCACACATCCCCAACTGTTAGCTTCCCAAACGGTAAGGCAGCATTTGCTTCGTCAGACAGAAAACACAAGCCGCTACAGCAAACGAGGCGAGTGCCACATTGCCACGACAGGGGAAAAGGAGGTGGGTGCAGAGCAGAGAACAGGGTCGGGGGGGACCCAGTCAGTAGCACACTGAAGCAGATCTGAACCCCCTTCTTCCCCCAAGGCTCATCCTCCCAGAGAGACGTCTTCAGTTACACGCTATTTTTGAAAACAATCATTTAGGACACAGTTTACTCCCTGTCCAGTAAATAAATATGCATTACGAAGCTAAGGCAAACAAATCACTGCAACAATACTGCTGAGAAGTCAGAAAGCTTTAGAAAGTATAATATAAAACACACAGTTACTATACGTTATTAGTAACTCACGTATTAAAAGCCAAATTAAATTATCGTTCTATCATTTTATTCTTGAGATCCTAGCAGGCAACACCGACGACTACAAGGGCAGGATTAGTAGTCAAAGTAGTCAAAATAAGGTCATTACCGACGGATGCACACATGCCCCCACACCACCCATTCCAGTCCAAAAAGGCAAAGAGCCGGACACCCCTCTTCCCGCCAGCTCTGCCCGGACCCGCACGCAGGTCAGCCACCC
>NW_010534066.1:1708-2483 GCF_000687285.1 Phaethon lepturus | reverse complement strand
ATCCCAAAAGTCATCAGGCATCATAGACACACACCTCCGGCACAGCCAGAGTGGCGTTACGGTCAGAGAGACTGTTTTCCCTTGGCTAGAGAGTCCCCACTGATCCCAGAGCTCCTCCCGGATCTTTGAGACATATTTCTGGGACAGCTAGAGTGGCGTTCCGCTCATAGACATGGTACTCCCGCGGTTAGAGAGGCACCTCCATTCCCAAAGTTCTCCCAGATCACGGTGATGTACCTGGGGAATGGCTGGAGTGCCATCCCAATCGTAGACACAGTATTCCATCAGTGAGATAGTCCCATCCTAACCCAGACGTCCTCCTTGATCATGGAGACATACCACTGGAATGGCTAGAGGTGTGTCCCGGACAAAGAGACTGTTGTAGCAGTGACTACAGAGTCAAAAGAGGCTGAAAAAAAGTGGGAGGCCGCAAAGGGGTGGGAGGCTGAAGGGAAGGTAGAGGCCAGAAAAAAGTGGAGGCTGCAAAGGGGTGAGAGACCGCAAAGGAGTGGGAGGCTGGAGGGAAGGTAGAGGCCAAAAAAAGTGGAGGCTGAAAAGGAGTGGGAGCCGGAGGTCAGCTAGAGGCCCGAAATAAGTGGAGGTTGATCAAGTGTCGTAGGCCAGAAAGATGTGTGAGGCCAGAGGGTAAGGACAGGCTAGAGAAACACAGAGGCTGAAAATTAGTGAGAGATTGGAGAGCAACTAAGGACAGAAATAAGCGGAGCCTGAAAAGGGATGGAAGGCTGGAGTGTCTCCCGCATCATAGAGAAGCCGC
>NW_010534066.1:0-216 GCF_000687285.1 Phaethon lepturus | reverse complement strand
TACGCCCGCGGTTAGACGGTCACCTCCATTCCCAAAGATTTCCCAGATCACGGGGATGTATCTGGGAATACCTGGAGTGCCATCCCAATCATAGAAACAGTTTTCCATCAGTGAGTGAGTCCCATCCTATCCCAGACATCCTCCTTGATCATGGAGACATACCCCAGGGATGGCTAGAGCAGCGTCCTGGAAAAAGAGACGTTGTTCCGGTGACTA
>NW_010534065.1:34836-39265 GCF_000687285.1 Phaethon lepturus | reverse complement strand
GGCCTTCGTTCCCGCCCGCGCTAGCGCCGTCCGCTGCCTCTTCTGTGGAGAAAAGTGCGTTTCGCCGGGGTGCCGTGGCTGCTGTGCCGCCACCTGCGCCCGCCAGCCCCCCTTGTTCTCTGCATGATCAAACACACAGCGGGGGCAGCCACCGGCCGCATTTCTGCCCCGCGTCAGTCCCTTGGGCTTTCCCGGACACGGGTTTCCGTGACTGTCAGCCCTCTATGCTCTTTGCTGGTTCGTCCCATGACTGTGCGCTTGATGCTTCCCAAAGCACGTGTGTACATCAGTCTATGCCATATGTGCTCTTCTATGCTTACTGTGTGGCATGTTCCTGAGCAATGGGATTTCTAATCCAAAGGCACCATAGCAGAATAATGCTGAAGACCAAGCTGTGCAGAGAGAGAGGGAAAGAAGAATGAGCAATGTCAGATAATTTTGGAACAAAACCAAGTTGCAAGGAAAAAAAATGCTCACTTCAGAGTGCTACGGTGTCTCTACGCAAATGCGTCTGGACTCTTTAAGAGGCTCCCAGCTGGAAAACTTAGCATTCAGATGACTTATTTCAGACTTCTGTCTTTTCAAGTGTATTGTGAAGCATGTAACGGCACTATCTTCCCAGATCCCTGAGCTGCTTTCATCTCCGCAACTCTAGCAAGTATTCCACTCATATAAAAAAAGGAATGTATGTGCCTCTGCGTGTATTTGTGCAGCTGGAGATATTAAAAAACACACTCCCAAGAAGATAGTAACATACTCCAACCCTTGCTAAAAAGAAGGAAACGTACACAATTCAGAGTAATGATACAGTATGTGTAGCTTGGGTTTGGCAGATAGTCATGTGGAACTGGTTGTAATGTTTCTAGACTATTTATCCAAGTGTTTGACTAGTCGAAACACTGGAAATCCCCATTTTTTTTCCACTTCTCTTCAGTTGTCATGTTATTAAAAATCTTCATAGTGGACTAGCAAAGTCCCTCCCACTGTAAGAGAAGATCACATTCAAGACAACCTGTGGAACCTGAACATACACAAGTCTATGTGTGTCATAACATGCTTCCCAGAGTCCTGAGGGAATTGGCAGATGTAGTTGCCAAGCCGCTCTTCATGATATTTGAAAAGCCCTGGCAGTCAGGTCAAGTCCTTGGAGGCTGGAAAGAGGGAAAACATTATACCCATTTTTCAAAAGGGTAGCAAGCAGGACCCTGGGAACTACCGGCCAGTCAGCCTCGCCTCTGTGCCTGTGAAGATCATGGAACAGATCCTCCTAGAAGCTATCCTAGGCACGTGGAGGACAGGGAGTTGATTTGAGACAGCCAGCATGGCTTCACCAAGGGTGAGTCCTGCCTGACCAGCCTAGTGGCCTTCTCTGATGGAGTGACCACATCAGTGGACAAGGGAAGATCTACGGATGTCCTCTGTCTGGACTTCTGTAAGGCCTTTGACCCAGTTCCCCACATCCTTCTTCCTAAACTTGAGAGAGATGGGTTTGATGGGTGGATGAGGAATTGCCTGGATGGTTGCATCTAGACAGTAGTAGTCAACAGCTCAGTGTCTAGATGGAGAATGGTGACGAGTGGCGTCCCTCAGGGGTCCGTATTGGGACCAATACTCTTTAATATCTTCATCAATGACATAGACAGTGGGATTGACTGCACTCGCAGCAAGTTTGCAGATGACACCAAGCTGAGTGGTGTGGTTGACACACCTGAGGGAAGTGATGCCATCCAGAGGGACCTGGACAAGCTCAAGGAATGGGCCCATGTGAACCTCATGAGGATCAACAAGGCCAAGTGCAGGGCCCTGCACCTGGGTCAGGGTAAATCCCAGTATCAATACAGGCTGGAGGATGAAGGGATTGAGAACAGCCCTGCTGAGAAGGACTTGGGGATACTGGTGGGTGAAAAGCTGCATGTTAGCTGTCAATGTGTGCTCGTAGCCCAGAAGGCCAGTCGCATGCTGGCCTGCACCAAAAGAATTGTGGTCAGCAGGTCAAGGGAGGTGATTCTCCCCCTCTACTCTGCTCTCGTGAGACCCCCACCTGGAGTACTCTGCCCAGCTCTGGAGCCCTCAGCACAGGAAAGACATGGACCTGTTGGAGCAGGTCCAGAAGAGGGCCACCAAAATGATCCAACCAATGGAACCCCTCTCCTGTGAAGACAGGCTGAGAGAGTTGGGGGTGTTCAGCCTGGAGAAGAGAAGACTCTGGGGACACCTTCTTGCAGGCTTGCAGTACTTCAAGGGGGGTTATAAGAAAGATGGGACAGACATTTTAGCAGGACTTGTTGCAATAGGAGAAGGGGTAATGGATTTCGACTAGATCTAAGGAAGAAATGTTTCCCAATGAGGGTGGTGAAGCACTGGCACAGGTTTCCCAGAGAGGTGGTAGATGCCCCATCCCTGGCAACATTAAAGGTCAGGTTGGATGGGGCTCTGAGCAGCCTGATCTATTTGAAGATGTCCCTGCTCATTGCAGGGAGGTTGGACTAGATGGCCTTTAAAGGTCCCTTCCAACCTAAACTATTCTATGATTCTATGCTAGATACCTCAGGATTTCAATTTCTGTAGCATAATTTTACGACTATATTCTCAAAGCAAATGTGAATGTTTTATAAATGCAGTATTTTATATTTCTAATGCATAGATCTGTCAGGCAAACTTAAATGTAATTAAAAAAGAGAGCACCTTAATGTAATTAAAAAGGAGAGCAATCCTCTTATGAATTCTTCTAATACTCTTCACTTATTAAGGGATGTTTTTGTATTCTTTCTGAGCAGAAACTTTTAATGGAGAGTAAGGACTAGTCATTGGCTTATTGCTTTCTTTAAGGTAGAAGGAACTCCATTACAGACTTGTGAGTCAAAGCTGTTGCTCAGCAAACACTAGGGTTCTACCCTTCCTTCCTGACTTCTTGAAACAAGTACTTTACATTAAAGTAAGTTTTCAGCCTAAACAAACCAAGACTTTTTTTTTCTTATCATATAGGAGAGACTGACACAAGACTGAGGCAATGTGTGTACTTCCATTTGTAGAAAAAAACTACTGTAAGTTGAATGTTTTCTAACAGATGAACAGGAATAACAAGGATACTTAATATGAAGGGTATCTTTTTTTGTAAGTAGACATTCAGGATGAATTCTACAAAGCTAGGCTTTGCAAGGAAGAACTTGGCTTGGCAAAGTCATGTTACCCATGGATCTCCTAAGATCACGGGCTTTGTAGCTTTGTCTGTGTTGCACTCAAAATCTTGTTTATGGGCAAAAGACAACTCGCCATATATGGAACTAAGAATTGACTTTCAGCCCAATTAATGTTTTAACAGTCCAAGTTACCTCCTAGAGAAAATTCTCTCTTTTATAATGCAGCTAAAACCTTCCTAGTATCTTCCCTTTTGTGTTATGGTCACCTTTCAAATGTTCCTCTGGATCCTAAGGTCAACATATCTGCCCCTCTCAAGAATGCAGAAGGGGTTTGCAAAATGTTGTAGGTCTTGAGGTCATCATGAGGTCTTCCTTCGGAATAATGTTCCTGGTGGGGGTTTTCTTTTCTTTGCCAGAAGGAGCATGATGTTGCTACTTTCTTCCTCCTCTGTCTTGTAACATGATTGTGTGTTGTTAACACAATCCTCTTCCTTCTTATTGGCTCCCAGCTCAAGTCTGAGAGTCGCCCTACAGTTTCCCAACCTCACTTGACAGAAATGGCTATCATTTTCTACAAACTGACTGCCTCAGTTTGTCAGGCCACTACCATATGTGGTATTGACTGAGCTTAAGGTAAAACACATCATGCCATAGTCGCCTGACCACTAGACAACTGTTAAAGCAAGCTAAAAGCAAGCCAGGCTTAGACAAGCCCAGACAAATTCTGAGACCCTGCACTGTCAAGTCAATACAAAGCCTCAGGTCTTCTAATAAAGGGAAAAAAAAAATCACATTTACTGGCTTACGTTTGTTTTCTCATCTTGGAAAATGTCAAAACTCTACATTTTTGTACCTTTCTGTTTTTTCTTCACATTCACTTTGCAGCAGGCATTAGGAATATACCACAGCCTTACTGTGACCTAGCTTTCCAAGATGTTAAATGCACACACAATTGTACATACTAACCTACTACTGTTCCAAATTTTAAATCATTTTTGAAGCAAGTTTATTAACTAAGAAAGAGACCTGTGTCCTCAGTTGTATTAATACTGAATGTATGTGTAAGGTGATGTTTACAATGAAGATAATTACTTGCTAAATTTTTAGTGGGCCAGAAGTGCCAGACATTGCATGGAATTAATTTTATCAAATGCAGCTGACTTAACATAGACAGTACTAAGTACCTCAGGAAAAAAAAATCTGATTTTCTTTAGTATATACTAATTTTTTTTTGAACACATATGATGTCTAAAAGTGATAGAAAAATTATTCATAGAGAGGACTTTGTC
>NW_010534065.1:0-34805 GCF_000687285.1 Phaethon lepturus | reverse complement strand
TGCTATACAGAAATCTGTGTTCGTTTTTTGCATTTACTTAAGAATCAGTGGAAGCATGCAGGTTCTGTCCATCTCATCCTACAATCAGATGAATCATACTGTAAGAGTGCTAGTGCTTCTCAATTATCAGTAAAGGGAGCATAAAATGACTAGCTCACATGCAGATATGATATTAATGTATCGTCTAAAGTTAGCTAAAGGGAGACATACAAGGTGAGTACAATTTCACCCTATTTATGGACTAAGGTGGACAGAAATGTAAATTATGAGATGAACTGAAGAGGAATTTGCTCCTTAGGAAAAAAAACCCACACTTTTCTTCTTACCTCATTTGTTTGATGTCCATGCCTTAAATAGTTCTTTGTTTATTCTCTTTTGTATAGTACCAGATCTTTGTCAGCATTTCAGTATTTTTTAGTATCTAAATCTGCAGTTCACTATGTCTTGTCCTTTGACTGTTACACCTCTTGCAGGTCCAATAAAAAGGTGTAAAAAAGTCTCTGTCTTTTGCAGCAAATCATTCCAGTTCTAACACAAATTTTAGAAAAAGGTTTCAGTGAAGTAGGCCCAAAATTGTAGAATCTGGGAAGCAAGAAACATATCTGATTCTAAGTTTGTGAAATACCATGCAAATTTACATGAGTGAATTCAGTACTGTATTTCTCACTTTATGTGTTTCTTAACCAATCAGCATTGCATTCAGAGTTAAACAAGGGTTTTTTACATGGAGAACAATAGGCAGTCACAAGACCTGATCCCTACTTCATGGTCACTGTGAGTACTTCCAGCTGGTGACACTTGAATTATTATCTGCAAATGTGTTGTAATTTATGGGCTATTGAATTGACTATTGTTTCTTTTTAACAACTAAAAACTAATACTAATATGTGAACTATGACTTTTACAGTTACTTGAAGTGTGCTTCAGATTCAGGAAAGAAATGGACTCATAATTAGGATGACCTTGTTGTTTACTTTGACAACAGAAAACTTATTAAATCACCGTTTTCCAAAAAATTCAATAAATTCAGCCTCTGTTGAAGCTGTAAGATGAACCTGACAGACATCCTTGACTCACGGGTGATCTCTGCAGTGATGAGAGTACCAAGCGTTCTGAACTAAACTGCTCTCTGCAGATGTCACCGTTACCAACACTGGGAGAAGAATTTTAAATCAATGTTATTATGTGAGAATAATGCAGCTTCCTCAGAAAACATCCAAAATCTCTATTGCCCATGATTACAAAGTAATCATATTGTGCATGGCCACAAATGCAATGCTAGTAGAAGTCGGTGCATCGGAGATGCTGTCATTCAAATGAGCTATAATTCTTTACAGTCATCTTGTTCTTATGGCTTTTAATACTTTATTTAAAAGTGGCACAGATATTTTAAGTGGTCTGTGAGTTCTCAAAACTTAATACGTGGTGTATCATAAGAAAATACTGCTGAAGGAAATATCCATAACAAAACATGTAGCCACTGTTGCATAAAAATTCATAATTCAAATTTGTTCTTTGAGACCTCAGCCTTTTTTAATGTAATGCAGGCTGCATAAAGGCGGTATATCATCTCCATTATTACTGGTTCTTCCGCATTGCGTTCTGACTTCAATCTGTTCATATTATCTTCTACCGGATATGAATGTACCTAGGTTTAACACTCAGTTGCTTTTCTTTAACATAGTGATTTTTCAGAGCAATCTTATGTTTTGTCCAGGGTTTTTCAGGTTAATTAAGCAGTGTGGTATTCCTTCTGTGCTGGTGAATGTCAATGTAGCTAGAATAGAAAAAATGTTTCTTACTATCTGTAATTTCTTAAATTTATTTAGAAGTGCAACAGTATTAATTGCTTCACAGGTATGGATAAAGAGTATGGAAACATCACACACATTCTCATAATTAACAGGTTTCTGGAGTGATAGTGGACAAAACTTTAAACAGTTCCAAATTTCCTAGTAATCCCCACTGCTACAATTTTTTTAGTGCTAATAGAGTTAATAATCTCATCATGAATGACTTTTCATATATAACAGTGGAACAAGGAGTCTTTTTTTTTTTCTTTCAGAAAATGATGACCTTTTATTTGCTTTTTAAAATAAATACAGCAGAATCTATTGGAAATTCATATTATTATATCCAACAAGGAGCTTGGACTTAGAAGACATCAAAAATACTTTAAAAGATTTACCAGTATTGATTTAGAGAATGATTTTTAAGTATCGTCTTTATCCATAATGTTTCTGTACCTTGGTCATCTGTCTAGTCTGATCCATGCTTGCATAATTTCAAGATGACTGCACTACATGTTGTGTTTTCTGAATTTGCGTTGACATATTTGCCAGCTCTGTATCAAAGTGGAATAAAAAAAGAAAGTAAAACAACTGGAAACCTCTTTTCATTCTGAAAACAAAACAAACACGTAACATTTCCTTTGTGAAAATCGCCATATGCAACTGTTTAAAGGTATTAGCAGGTAGAGTAAAACTTTGTAAGGTAATGGCAATGCATGTTTGAAGCAGCCATGTTGTTGCCAGGTTTTAGTCTTGGCGAGAGATATTCACAGGCTTGAGAACTCTTAACTTACCTAGATGTTGATATGACAGTGTCTTGCCAGAGAGAGATGATCTGTTGGATGATGTTTTGGGTAAACAGTTATAAAGTATAAGAACTATTAAAAGCAATTAAGCCCAGGGAGAAGGCTAAAACTGAATCTTATGTTTCATAATTTGTTAGTTTAATTTTAAAAAATTATTTATAATATAGGAATTATGTGTCTGGTCAGGAATGGGACCTGCTCAGAAATACAAACCAGAAAGAAATTATGTTGGTCTGAGGTACACATATGGTGTCCTATTTCTTGCTTCTTTCTCATTCTTTTGTTACTGATTTTGAAAGACTGCACATTAAAATAATTCCTCTATATACATGAATTCAGTGTGGTGAAGTGAACTGAGCTGAAGTGTTGAATCATCATGGTCAGTTGGCTGCAATTCACACCCGTTCAGGCTGAGATTGATTGTAGAGCCAGATTTGGAACCTCGTGGGCAGACCTTACCTGTCATCTTAAGTTTTCTTTGATCTTTTTCCATATTTTTATATACCTTGGGGCACATACAAAAAGTGGTAGAACTGGTTCTCCATCTGAAGTATATTACTGCTGTGATTCATGCTATTTAAATTTCCTTTAATGAGTTTGTCAAAGAAGAACAGCTGAAGAAAGTAATTTGTTGAAGCACGTATCAATATCTTATCCTAAGTACTGGATAATCCTGGAGAGAGAGAAATGTAAGTGATTGACTCACGGGTTTTGGAAAAAAAATTACTGGAAAAGCAACATCATTACAGCCCCACCTTATATCAGTGAAACTTCCTAGTTTCAAGCCAAGAATGCTGAGATCTAGTCTTCAGTATTACTTACGTCAGCATACAAGCACTCTGTGTTTCCAATATGATGCATTCCTCAAAAGCAAGGGGGTTGCATTGTAGTTTATGTGTTCTGAAGGTGATAATTACTTGGACCAGATGATACTCATCTAGAGTCACCTCAGAATACCAGAAGAATTTTCACAAGAAAGAAAGAAAAAGTCGTTCTCCTGGCCAGACAGACAGAAAAAATCCTTTTCTCATTTTAACTGATAATTGATCCTAATAATATGTAATGATAATGCAAGATTTGAGTGATCAATGGCAAGAACACCAACAGTATTCTTGACAGATTCTGAAACTGGGACATAGTCAGAATTCGCTCAGTCAGCTACAGTTGCAAATGTCATCTCAACTCCGTTTTCTGCTTGCTTCTGCCAAATCCTGCAGCCTCGCGGCGTGATGCTGGATATCTCTGTGAGCTCTGCTGAAAGTGGCACATCTTTGTCAATGCCAGGTGCTCGGCTGTTGTCAGTTATGCTGCTAGATGTTTGCCATTCTGCCTCATGTCGCTGCTCCGTAAAAAAACAAGAGGTTAGATTTTGATCATGGGGTTCGTTTCAGAAACGCGTATGTGAAAGGGGTTGGTAGCTGAGAGAAACTGGCAAGGGTCTGCTGTAGCTAAACGGTTCACTGCATACGCAAACTGCTGACATATGCGTGTGTATAGATATAGATAAAGAAAAAGAGAAAATACCAGGTTTTTATACAAGTTTTTATTTTAAAACTGGTTTTGGGTTATATCCACATTATTGTTGTGTACTTTTTTATGTTGGGAGTTTTCTGAGGCCTGTGCAGCATCTAAAGAAAACCATAATGTTACTGAAAGCTCTGCTGACACAAGGCGGGATAGCGCTATAGGGATTCACCTCACATACGCTGCAGGGGAGGAGGAGGCTGTTCCTACCAGCACCAAAGCAGAAGCACCAGAGTCAGGAAAGAGTAATTTTCTAGCTATGATTTCTTAAGTCTTGCTTATCACTAACTTGGAGAGTGACTTCAGGCAAATAATTTCAAAAGCTATTAAAAAAAAAAGAGACTATTCCAACACAGCTAATCGGACACAGACGTCAACATTTGCCCTGTTTGGAAAGGGACTTGTCAATGAAAAGGAAAAACAGAATGAAGTTGGGAGACTCTTCTAAGAGTGCTGCCTGGGGACACTATGGAACAGAGCTGTCCCAGTAAGTGAAGAATAATATCTTGTGCTTTGTAAGTTGCTGAAGCTGGTGTGCTCACTTCTGACTTAGGACAGTTGGCATAAAGTAATCAATAAATACTTTTGAATAACAAGACTTTTGTTGTGGACACCAGTTTTTCACCTATTTATTAAGGGGAAATGCATTAGCCGAAAGACTTTTTTACGTACTTCTCTTGAAAAAGTTGTTGAGATGTTTTTTTTTGCTGAGATTATTTCTTTGTACCTCATAAAGGATTTGCAAGAATTGTCCAGGTGTCCTTTAACACACATGATAAGTATGATTATAATTTTGATGTGATCGTCATGCCCCTTCTCCCTTTTGAAGACTATTCAGGGAACCAGTTACTTGTGTTGGAGACAATCGTCGTGTGACCTGAGCAAAAAGACCCTTTGACACAGTGGTCTTATTTAAATTGTTTAATACTTAGTTTGACTGGAGGGATATGATCCTTGTTTGTTATATGGCTCACATGTTTCTCTTAGGTTGTGTGGTAAAAAGCGTGCTTGCAGGAGGGAAAGCGAGCGGCCAGTGGGGGTGCCTGGATTATGAACTTGGAGGACGCTCTGTCCAGGCCTCGCCAGGGCATCCCAGGAGAGCCTCAGCCATGGGCCAGGGTGACACCCAGCAAGAGAGTCTCCAGAGAACCTTCCGGACTGAGAGGGTCACTGCATAGGGGTATGGGACATTTTATGGGGTGCAGGGGAAGAGCCTTTTGGCATTGCTCAAGACTTATAATGGGATATTTAGGGAAGGAAAGAGGGCAGGGAATGAAGCTAGGTGATTTGGGAAGGGACAATCATGGGAAAATAGAAGGATAAAGAGATCGAAGGGTCCAGCGGCAGTTAAACAAGGTTGGTACGCTTGTCTGGCCATGTCCTATGCCCGATCAGCGGAGTCTGTCTTATGCTCTTAACAAAACCCATTTTCTAATCCTTTTCCTGCGTAGGGACTTGATGTTATGTGTGGATGTGTCTGTGGTGCCAATAGTGTGTGAGCACGAGCGAAGAGCAAGCTGGACTTGCCAGCAAGCAGGTGCAATGGCCGGGGAACCAGATGTGCCTCTCAGGGTGAGACCAAGAAGGAGCTGGGTACTGGGGAGCAGGGGAGTCCCATCCATCTGTGTCTGTGTAGCTGTGAGCGGGGGGTCTGCCTCAGCAGCTGGAGTGAGGCTGTGGCCTTGGGGGCTCAGATGTCCAGGTGCCAGCAACTGGGGAGACTGGGATCTAGGGGCAGCTACCGAGCAGACTGTCTGAGCCCAGCTGCTGGAGGGACACACGCTGTACATATATGTATATATGTTTCTCACTAAGAGACCTTCATCCCGTTCAGCCAGAAAGGGGAACAGGGTGAGGCTGTTGCTGCTGTTTGTGTGAGTGCTCTGTGTGTCTGTCTGTACTGATCTGTGTGGCCAGCCGTGTATACATGTATATAGGTGATGTACAGGTGTGCTCCGCGTGCATGCTGCTGGTTGGACCTGGGGCATGGATCTGCAGCAACCTCACCTCTGTCAGGCTACTGGATTCGCCCCCCTCTCTCCCCCCTCCCAGTTTCCTGTTTTTCAGTTACTCTGTTTTCTGATCAAACAGTTTTTATATTTTAATCACAGGACAATGAGCAAACACAGATCACACTGGTGACAAAGCTGCTTCAGGGATTGTGATGCCAAATTTACCCTTTGCACTCTGACATAGGGGCACTGTATTATAAATTACTTAGTGAGAATTGCACGGACAAAAAGTGTTGGAAATGTGCCCTGTAACTTACTAAGAATTCTGTTTACTACTGTCTATGACTAACAAGCTATACTTCCAGTCTCATAACCTTCTGCTGGTATCACATCAAGCTTTACAAACTAAGGATAAGGCAGAATAGACCTAGAGGGCTGTCCATTAATTTGTTACATTTGACTACCGTTTCCTTTAAACTGTGTGGTCTGTCTGGTGGAAAACTACAATAACAGTCTGACCCTCTTAGGTTCTAGCTAGTACCGTGCCATAAACTTTTATCAGCCAAAGATCAGTTAGGTGGTATTTAAGATACTAGAAGAGGAATGCTTTCTTACACCTCCAGCAGATAAACATTTGATGCTCTCATCTCCCTAACATGACAGTGCAATTCCTTAATGATAATCTTGTATTTCTCCACAAATCGACTACTTCATGTTTTTATGGGAATGCATATATCAATGATGAATAACACTTCTGAAGTCATGATTATCATTTACATTATAATGTAAGAGGTGTTAATGTTGTACATAGCGTGCGTCCTTACTTTGAAGGACATTCACTTTACAAGTGTCAAATCATCAGATGATCAACAACTCATCCCGTGTTTCTGGAAGAACAAAACAAAAGCCTGTTGAATATTTTGACTCATAATTCTTTTTACATGAAAGGAGCAGCTACAAAAGAGTTCAGATACCCCAGGAGGGCAAGGAGTCATCACTGATGACTCTTGTGTTAAGAGGACAGAGAATTCACCAGATACTTATATTAATAAGGGATGATGCACACTGAAATTAGTTACATGACATTCACGTGGAACTACGCACTTTAGGAAGCTTCATTTATCTTGAAGGGAGGCAGAAGACAAAAGCCCACATAATCTTCTTAGAGTCATTCTAATAGCACTGAAAAGGCAGAAGACAGCAGAGGAGACCACTGTTTGCATGGCTGCTATGAAAAGGAAGGTTTCAGTTTGTCGAACATTTATCCTGAGAGATGGTTGGATTTATGAATACTACAGTTTACTTCTCACAGAAAAAAAGGTGATAATCTTCTCAACTGAAGATTAGCTGTAGCAACTATGAGGCTATTAACAGAAAAATGAAAAGGGAAGCTTAATAAGAATGCAAATGTGGTATAAACACAAACTCAGATGTTGTGATCAAGGTCAACAGATGTGGAAAGAATGTATTTTTCAATTGCTATATGCTACTGCTTTCAGGCAATAAGAAAGAGGAACTGGAAATTCTCATTGATTAGAAGAAATTTGATATAACTGGTATTCCTAAAAGTGGATGAGTTGATTTGCATGATTAGAACATTAAAATCAGTGGTTATTACCCACTTCAGGAGAACAGGCAAAAGAGGTAGTAGGATATACTGAAGAAACATCACTGTACTAGCTAGCATAGTCTAGAAGATTGAAAAACAGCATAAATGAAAAGAAAAATAGGTTATGAAAAGAAAAATAGGTTATTGTCAGTAAAGCTGTAATCATTAGAGACATATTAGAGGTCTCATAGAGCCCTCAGAAAAGCATCCTTTAGTTCTTTTAAACATTATAGACAACTGTTTTCAAACATGAAAGATTCTGCCACCAGTATGCTGTTTCTCTGTTTTGGTCATCATTATACCAGATACAGATGAATTAATCACTAAACTGAATCAAGACTAGTCATTATGATTATATAAAGTCTGGCAAATGAATGTTTTCTGTTAATCAGAAATAATGATGAAAATTTGCTAGAGGACCAAATTATTTGATCCCACAGTCAAAGCAAGCCCCCTCTGCCTCACTGGTAAAGTGAAAGTTAGAAATAAAATACAATATACAACACATGAAATAATAGATACTAAAACCTGCCTGTTGGAATTTTTGGGGAAAAAAAGGTGAAGGAAACTAACATCATTGGGAAAAGATCCATGATGTCTGTGCTAACAATAATAGAGTAATTTTTTAAGGATATGAATTCAAGCAGTATGAATATGCCACATGCTAACTGGTGATTGTGACTGAATATTTCTCTCCTACATTTTGAAAGAACTGCTAAAAAGGGTTTATTTCACAGGAGGGTGATAAAATATTTTCCATTAGTAACCAAGAAGGTTAAAAATTCTGCTGTGACAGATGATTCTGAATTCACCAGATAGAATTCCAGAAGACAAGACTGAAGGAATGTCTGACCAGATGATGTGCATTCTTAAGAAATCTTGGAATAATGGATAAATTCCAGAAGACTAAAAAATGGGTATGTTGTGACATGACTAAGTAAGAGACTTGTTCCTTAAAAGAAAAATTAATAAAGAGTTGCTTTAATAGTGAATTATTTAAAAATTAAGTAATGTATGTTTCTATGAACTCATAGAAAGTACATCATGTCAAACAAACTTGATTTCATTCCTTAAGACTACAGATTTGATTGCTAAAGGTACCTTCTTGCATGTAGCATACTTTAATTTTTATAAGGCATTTGACTGTGTCTTACATCACATCTTGATTACAAAATGAGCACTACACTATATTGATGAAGTATGCATTTAGTGGACTAATGAACTGGCTAATGAATAACCTATGAATAAGTAGTTATCAACAGAAAATTATCCTGCCATGAGGGGTTGTGCAAGGATTGGGAGTGGGTCCAGCACTATGGGATGTTTTCATCACTCCTTTGAAACTGTATATTTGTCAGAGTGTTAAATAATGACAGCTAAGAATTGTACTGTATGACATAAATTTCTTGGTAAGACACATTCCATCAAACAACATATTTAAATGCAGCGAAGCGTGAAAGCTATAAATGCTTAAGGCACATATAGTTCACATTACATACAGCTAAAATAACACATACACAAACCTTCAAGTGTCTACCCTTTTCTGTGACGTTATGCTCAACCGTCTACTGTCCCTCTGGGTCTTACAACAAGTCATCAGCTTCACAAGTCCCTTGCTGGGAGGAGTGTGATGATGGTGAAGTCTTCTGCCTCACTCTAGGATCCACTTGGCATCGTTTTTATGTGTTTGCTAAAGCAATCTGCACCTGGTTCTTTCTCCATTGGTCTTCAAGTCAATGTTAATCCAAATTTGCAATATTTGATGTAATTTACATGTCTCAGATACTTGTTCTTTGCTCTGTCACCCCTAAAACTGGTTTTGCCCAAGTCTGAAGGCTGCATTGCTTTGATGACCAGTAATTGATGACCATTGCTACTTACTGCCAAGTGTCCCCTGGTGTCTCCTGTGCCTGTACTTTCAAAGGCTTCCACTCTCATCACATGTCTGTGCTCCTCCACACAGCGTTTCACACTAGAGTCATAGGTAAGTCATTGCACATAGCATAACTACATGTTCTGACTATTTATTAGTTACAGAATATATATAACAATAGGAGCTATTTGTATGACTGTATGAAGCTCAGCAAAAGCTAAAACAAAGTAGGTAGTAGTGACGCGGTCATTGGGTAATTTCTGTTAGATGCTAAAACAAATCTCCAGGCAGACCAAGACTACTCCAGACAAAGCTTGACCCATCCTGATGCCTGTGTTGTTAACTTAATACTAAGCCTGTGGTCTGTTGCAGGCAATGGCAAGTCCGTATTTGCTGGACAATAAGGCTACAATATTGTGCTAGAAATTACATGGGAAAATTACTTACGATTCAGTATTAGGGTTTATATTCAGTATGATTTCCATATTTCACATTAGGTTGTGTTTGAATCTAATAATGTTTATTTTTAAAGTAAATTATGTAGTTTGTTTCTTCAACAGGAAGAGCAAATTTAATGGAGAGGTTTTGCTTTTCAATAGATTAAGATGTTGTTGCCTTTTGTATTGGAATGCTTTCTCCTGCAAAAAGCAAGCAAGCAAGCAAACAAAAATGCTATAAGATTTTTTGAATGCATTGTCTAATATTGCCATGGCAACATTAAAAACTCCCTGTTAAGTTTAGTTATGTGAGAACAGAAATATCGTTACCTACCTAATGACTTGGATCAAGTCAGTATACCATGATTTTAAATCATCTAAAGAGAAAATTACTGTGAAATGTCTTGAAGTCAGTTGTCTGTCACTACATGAGTGTTACTGAAACAGAGAATATCCAAACATCCTTTTTTTTTTAATACAGAGGCAACATATTGTAATCTGTTCTCTGGTTTGTGTCTGTGTGCATCCAAGGTGTTGGGTTTGACCGTTACCTCTCTAGTTTGCGGTGTGGTAGCCTCAGCCGTCACAGCTTTTATTCTGCAGTATTTTGGTAGATAAGCGTCTGTGTGCATCCAAGGTGTTGGGTTTGACCATTACCTCTCTAGTGTGCGGTGTGGTAGCCTCAACCGTCACAGCTTTTATTCCGCAGTATTTTGGTAGATAAATGATAGTTAAATACTAACAGGGTTGAATGGTGGAAGAACAGTGTCTGAAAATGTTCCTTAATTCTGGATGTCATTCTCCCTTCTGGTGTCAGTTGCCTGAACTTGACTTATCTTGAGCACTGCTGTGTGAAGAGGCAGTATGTCAATTACGGCGTTTAAACCATATACCTGATACATTCCTCTTCTAAAAGCTGATTTAGTACCAGCATCTTTTGGAGGATCAGGAACAGATGTTCATCTCTGAGGAGTATCAAACCAAGCTTTCAGCAGCAATACTAAGAATGAAATGATCATTAAGGACCGGGAGGATCAGGAACAGATGTTCATCTCTGAGGGGTATCAAACCAAGCTTTCAGCAGCAATTCTAAGAATGAAATGATCATTAAGGACCATACTTAAACATTACCCAACAACGTAAAGCAAATGATAAAACTGTGCAAATTAAAAAAAGAGAGAGAAACAAGATTTTATTAACCTATATATTGAGATAAAAGAAAACAAAAAAAATCAATGTAGAATCAGTATTCCTTTTCTGTTCATCTATCTCTGAAAAAAGAACAACCCTTTTGTTTTATTATGCATTCAGATTCTATGCATCTGAATTTACAGCTTGCTTTATTCACCACACACAGGGTCAGTACAAGGAAAAACACATAAGAATTCCATTATCATGCAGTTTTTACTGAAGAATAAGGTCATTAAGCTGAGATCCCATCCCTATCATTCTTTAAATGTCCCTGAATATTCTGTTAGGAGGTTTTAGCTGTTGTTTTTTTTTTTTTAATCCTGAACCCCTGTCATATGATAAATCAGTCTATGCCATTTTGTCTTATAATTCAGAAATCTCTTATTTGGTGAATGTATAAAATGCTCATCAGTCATTACTTTTCATTCTTTCTTTTTTTCTGTCGGTCAACCTCTTTTTTTCTACAGCTCACATTCTTTTTCATTGCTAATATCCATCAGAGGTACTCAGAAACATAGTTCTCTCTACCTGTTGCAGTAATTGTGGGGATTAAATGGCTGTATATATTTTCATGTTCAATAGCAGCATTGTTATCATTAGAATCCCAGATCATCATGAGACCTTTGGGTTTAACTGATAACGGTTGTTCATTATTCTTGCTTTGTTTCTGCCATAGCGTGCCACCTCATTTTCCTGCACGACAACCAAGCTGCAGCATCAACTTTTAAACAGGGCAGAACTCACTCTAGCAATATCCTTTAAATGGTTGTTGACATCTAAGTAACAAAACTCCTTACTGTAGACTCGTGCTTGTCAGTCAGAAGTGCTGGAAGTATTATCATCATCTTCATTTCATGTATTCTTGCTGCTGACTCCACGCAGTGATTTGTGAAATCCAGCATAACTTCAGAAATCAACAAGTTCTGCCTTTTGCTGTCACTGTGCAGTAGAACAGTTTAACTAATGTGATTAGCTTTAACCAAATGACCACCTACTGCCACTTAAGAAAAGATGTGCAAATTTAGCACTATCGATTTTTGCCAGATTGTGTCAGTGACTGTTTGGCTCAGTTTTTCCAGCTTCCCAAATACAAGCTGCGTTATTTGATTTGCCTCACTGTGAATGTAACAAGTGTTTGTGAGGTGATTAGCTAATCAGTGCTGGTATCTATGCTCATCAGTTCATAAAACTAATTAATGGATACATTTATCTTCCTACCACTGTTGACAGGACTGACTCTTTCTTTTTGGTGCCTCATTTATCCAAAACCTGCAAAGAGAGACATTTCTACAGGTCAGATATAGAAATTAAAATAAATATGTTGCTTCATGTTTAAGAATAGGGCTATAGAAAATTAATTTCCTCTTAAGTTCCGTAAAATAAATTCCAATTTCTGTAGTAAAAAAAAAAAAGTGTTTTCATTATTTTAAATAGCCTTTTCTTTTTACTTATGGAAAATAAATGGGGTCATGCTGTCATGTTTTTTATACAGTTTCTAGTATAAGATGGAGTTATTGTTCACAGCACTGCAGTTTGTCCATCTGACACTCATTTGCTGAAGCAAATTTGCTGTTTCTCAGCCTTAGGAACGTGTGAAGACCTGGCAGCATTACTGGAAAGACTGGCAAAATGAATAAGACTTCTGTGGCAGTTAAAGGTAGCAATAACAAGTTGAGTATAGCTGGCACCTTCTTGCAAAGGGCAAAATTCTCCCCCTTCCACTCCTATCTGGAAACCCAAGCAGCCCATTTGCAGTCATCCCATTTCAGATTTCTGCTCAAGTGAAGTCATTGCATTCTAGTGTGAATGGGTCTTTATTACTGCTTGAAAAAAGTGAGGGCACTGAACTCACTCTGTGGTAGGAGTATTAAAAGCACAAGGTATTAAGTAAGTATGCTTCCAAGGTTTCAAACCCTCCCAGGCTGGATATTTTAAGCAATTGAAAAGTACTATGTGCATATAGGAAAGTCAGTTTCCTTTCTGATATAATACAAGTTTCTTGGAACAACGGAGGCACTTTTCTTTTTAGAACAAGAAATACAGTGATGTTAATTACTTTCTGAATGTCTGAACAAACCAAGGAAAAAATTGATTCCATTGCCAGTACTCCAGTATGTTTCTTGCTTACAAAGTATAATATTTTTTGTGTTGTTGTTTTCACAGAAATAAAAGTTAGCCTATGAATTGCATGCAAATGTGTAACTGCTGTGCAATTAATATTGGACGCATCTGTATTATCTTCATTAGGCTCACCAGGTATCCCATTGTTTTTTACTCCATTGAAATAATCTCTTCTGGCAAGCCTGCTTTGCGTGCACCACTCCTGCCTGCTTTGACCTCTCCGCATCTACTCTTCAATCCTGGGCACTGCCTTAAGAGGTGGCCTCATATTGTGGCTTTAGGGTTGCGCCCCCGCAAGCTTGTACTTCAGGGCATGCTCTTACAGACAGCAGCGAAGACGCTCGCTGCCTGGTGTAGGTCTGGATGCTTTTGTGGCCCAGGGTTTGTATGGGGCTTATATGGTTTTCTGCTATTGAACTGGTCTCACCAGGAACACTGGTGATCAGAGATTGTTCAGCATAGAAAGCCCTTATATAGGTTTTATAAGACTATGCTTTTTTTCCCTTCCTGCTTTGGGATTTTTTCTTTGTTTGGATACAGGGCCGTAACACCTTCCACAATTTAGTACTGCAGCCTAAATAGGTTAGGATTTTAAAGACCAGCTGAGCAGATCGTAGCCTTAAAAACAAACAGCATTACAGCATTTTGGTTTTTTTTCTTGGATCACTTGTGTCAGGCTTTATGGATCATCAGTGTTACAAATAAATTCCCAATGGATTTTTATGTACATTCCTCACTCAAAGTTTTAATTATATATCTTTTTTCATTTTTTTTGGCTATGATGTCTAAGTTTTTGCTTTTAGACAACTTAAAATACAGAAGTTTACAAAAGGTTATGGAAAACTTGGGGGCAATATGGCATTTTTGCCACCATCTTGTGTTACTCATGTCTGAGCCTGAAAACCAACAACAGTGCAATAATAATAACAATAATAATAATAATAATAATCATCATCATCATCATCATCATCATCATAATAGCAGCAGCATATGGTCATTCCCATTCCTCCTTTACTGTCTGTTGTTTTCTGCTTCCCCCCATATCTCCTACAAGAAGTTTCCTTTTCTTCAAATGCATGGAAAGCAAAATCAGATGTCTAAGCACCCGCATTCCCATGGAGGGAGCAGAAGCCTGTCTTGGAGAAAGAAGGGAAAAGAGCAGAGAAAAATAACCATTGTTATCCCTTTTTCCCCCAGATTTTTTCAGATTATTTTCACTTAGGCAAACATAACAATCTTAGTTTAAACTTCGATTCTTCTGGTCAGACTATTTTATTACCTTCATATCATTTTGCCTTTGCTCTTGTGATCCCATCTCTCACAGGTCTTAAGGGATTGGAGAGTTACAGTCAATACAATTTAAACAACAAAAAATTGCTTTTAGAAATAGTTTGAACTAATGTTCTCTCCCTAGTAATATCTCCACTTCAAGCACAACAGAGGAGACTAGAGGCAAGACTGGAGGCACATGGCTCTGTATGTTACTGGAATGTGAAGATTTTGCTTTTCCAATGGAATAAAATTGATGATGTAAGATACAAGACATTCAAAAGAAAGAGTTTAAAGCTTCTTGCAAATGTAAAACTGAACTGGGTCATGGGACTATTTACTAAGGAAGCAGAATTTTTATACTTGGGAAAAGTAGCTTGGTCATAGATGAATTAATGAGTGAGTGTAAATGACAAAGTGATACAGTTTTATCCATACCTTTTTTGTGGACATCATCATCAACACACAAAAGATAACAGGTGCTGAAAATATTTTCCGTATTTACCTTTTTTTGGTGAAGAGTGAACAATAAAATAGAGTTTGAAATGAAGGACTCAGTTATTTTGAGGAATATCTATGTATTCCTGCATGTCCCTGGAGTAGCAATGAACTTGCTCAAAAATCAGTGATGTTGAACAGTGCAGAATAACTATGAATGATTACTTCTGTTTCTGATTTGGAGGAGATGAGCTGTCAAAGCGAAGAGTGCTGCTCCTGTGCTGTCTGTGGCCTGCAGCATTCTTGATGTCTGTCTAGAATACTGGCAGGTGACAGGAGACACTGATTGCTTGTTTCTTGATTAGCTTGCTTACAGAAGATTAGGTGCTGGCAGTAGTTGATGAAGTTGCTAGTGTCTGCTAAAGATTTATTTAGTCCTAGACAAGCTCCTGCATGTTTTAGGATGAGTGTTCAATTTTCTGTCAAAGGAGGTGTTGGTCATCTGCCTAATGGAAGGCTTAGCTCTTCATTCTTGTATTGCCCTGGAAGATGACAAGGGTCCTGAGGGCTACTGTTGGCAATTTCTGTGATTGTCGGTTTGAATGAGCTGAATATTTGGGAAGAAGGTACAGTTGCTTATCCCACAGTGAGATTTTTTTTTATTGGATGCTCATAAAGCCTTACTCTTAATTTCAATATGTTAATCTGGGGGTGAAATTTAACAATGGTATGAATATAATTAAAGAACACCGATAGTATTTCACTGAATTGTTTGCCGTTTCAGTCTTCCTTCCTCATTTTGATGCAGAATTGATCATTACTGTCAGGCAGGAATATATTCTGAGTTCAATGTTAATAGGAATAATAGTTTAATGAGATATGCATACTGAAGAGACAGACTATTTTCCAGCAGCATAAACTCCCTATCATTTAATTGCTATCAGCCTCTTCAGCAATGCTCTGTAACAATATATATTGCTTGAAAGGTGTTAACTTGAAAATATACATATTGCTGGTAATATAGCTAGTATTTTGTGCACAGAGTGGGCTTGTGTAAACCTCAGGTTTAAAGACACCGAGTTGGCTCTATACATGATGAGAGTACAGAAGAACCCATGTTAGCTCAGTGTGAGACTGATCAGGTCTAAAGTAGGATATACATGTCTTCATGACACTGTACCTGCTCTCTGTTTTCAGAAGTTAGCTAAGGTACTGGTGTTTCTTGCATTGCAGTGTGTCCTAAATATGATTGCAAGTTTTGATAGAAGCAACAGCTAAGGACCATCGTGTGACTGGTACTCAACTACATGGGACAAGATGTCCACATAATGCGTTTGACATTAAAAGCAATCAGCTTGGAGTTAAGAAGAGGCTTAGGTATGCTCTTGACTGGAGAGCTAGCCAAATCAGTGGTAATGAGTCATTTCATCATTTTATTATTTCATCATGTGGATTTTCATGTTTTTCTTATTAGAAAGAACAGTCAGAACACTAGCTCTGTGATTTAGCTGGAACTCACTGAATTTTTCTTTTATTTCTGATGAATTCCACACAATTTTTGTACTCTCTGTTATCTTCATGATAATGGAAAAGAAAACCTCTCTTTTTGTCAGTATATAAATTTCATGGATTGTGTATGTCACTATAATTACAGAACTTTCAAGCTGCTGGTTTAGATCTAATGGGTGATGACAGCTGCAGATCTGAAAAAACACTGACATATTAGGTTGGGTCACACTGGTTCAAGGTCTGGCAGAACTTTTCTGTCTAGATAGAGGAGAACCTTTTCTGGATATTTTTTGTCTGTCATTGAGACCATGGAGGATGTGTGGTGGGATCAAGAAACTTGCACTCACAGAGACCCAAAGAATTATTATTTAAAATTGTAGAATTGCCAAATTCCTAAATGCCCTGGTTTCCATTGCTGTTGTTCTTATGTATAAATTTATATAAGCAAACCTTTCCTGTTTTCCCTTTTCCCATCAAAAATAGAGCTATCTGGAAATTGAGCCTATACTACATGGCATAAATGTCTGTCAAAAAGGCCATCACTGGAGTGGAATTCAGTTTGTGTTTAAAATATAGATGTTTGCTGGTGGCCATATTCCAGTGAGTCAATGGAGATATATTCAGTATCATTAATTAAACCTGGAGAACAATTTGGCCCTGTATAGGGAAGCTGCCTAGTGGCTCATCACCTGAATCACACTCTACAATCCATATTTTGTCAATGTCCATTAATTGTAACAGGGGCTTAGACAGCTCATGTGCCTTCAGAAAATTCAGTGGAGTTGTTTAAATCATGAACTGCATCATATCCTGTATGTTGAAGACCTATTATCTTTACTAGTGGTCATCAAAACAGAAAAGCATACTTAACTCATACAATTACTCCTATATAGATGCTGTGGTCAGCTCTCATACATTTCTTGAAAGGTAAACCTCTTCAATTTACATTTCCTTCTAAGTATATTTCTCTTCCTGGAAAGGGACCCCAGACTACCTCAGCTCCTGTTTTCAGAAGTCAGATGTAGTACTGGCTTATAGCATTCCTCATATAGGGAGTATCAGAGCTTCACCTTCCACTTTCCAGCCCCTGGAAACTCTTGAGTGTACAATCATACATAGATTGTTTCGTACTGGTAACTTATAGCAGGACTGGATGGTTGCATGCTGGGGACAAGATGCAGTGAACAACTTAATCCGGTATGATTTAAGACAGTGCTATTTTCTTCCATCTTACTGAAAAGCATTCTGTTAGTATGTGGGTTATCGGTTATGGGTAGCAAATGTTATTTTTCCCCCTTCCACCTTGAGCAACATCAACTACGTCTACCTACTTTCCATTTACAGCTTTGCCAGAATAATAACTGGGAAGTAATACAGGATCAGTCTGGGGGCATTTGAAAATTTTCCAAGTGTTTGAGCCACTTTTGCTGATACTCTGAAGCTGAAGCTCAGAGGTATCTCTATTTTGCTCAGTGATGGAACCAACTGTGTTGCTTTGTCCTCGTCTCTCTGCACTGCAGCACTGCAGTGAGCTGACACACAGTACAGTGGTAAGATTTGCAGAGCTGCCTTAATGGGAAGCTTTGATTTAACTGTGGACTTGTGCTCCAGTGGCCGTGGCATGTGCCTGCAGCAGCTGTACAGCACAGAGGCAATTCAAATGCAAGCTGAATGTGGAGACCAGAGATGCTCATAACTGTATTTCGATCCACAGGAACACTGCAAATGCAAAATTAAGTCTCTGAACAGATGATCGCTGGAGATTTCTCTGACTTTGTACTTCTAATGTTCAAGAGCAGGTAGCTGGTGTAACAAGTATAAAAGCCACTCCCCAAGTCACTTTTGGAATTAATCAGTGCTGTTTCAGCTCAGATAACATTTACTCATTCAAAATTTATATTGCACCTATCATTTTTATTGGGAATTTTATTTTAGATCAGAGGGTCTTACGCTGAAGTGATTTATGACTGCTTTAATTTTTCCAAAGAACCTGTTTCAACAAAAATTATGAATGTAGAGAAACTGACATTACTCCTCTGAAAATGATAAAATTATCTGTTCAGCATGTGACACAAATGCTCTGCCCACCTTATTTATTTACTTATTTATATGCTATTTAAATCTTGCTCATTTCAATCATGTGGTGGCAATCATCTATCTAGAAAAAAGTGTTAGCACTATTTCACTGTAAAGATGTTCTCCATCTGGCCTTTCAGTGGAATTTCTTTAATTCTTCTCTCTGTAGAGTTCTATTCCTATTTAGTTAATGACTCTAATTTAGAAATCCACTGTTTTTCTCCCCACTTCCTTCACTCGAGTAATATATAATTCTAATTCACTTTGTCTGATTTTGACTTCAGTATATCTGCCTATGCAGGGAGTAGATGTCACAGCTGCTCCTGGCAGTATTTCCTTCTTGCAGGTGAAATAATGTGGTTGCTATCCCCAACAAGCCAGTGACCCTGCAGTGCCAAGACATTAGATTTGAGAGTCACTGGCTAATTGGATAGTTATGTAAATAATTGATGTTCTTTCTTCTATAGCTGAGGCCCCTTTCAAAAAAACACATTTTAAAGCATAAACTAGAGTGTGAATCTGTCAAATTTAAATCATCGTGTTATTTAGCTAAATAAGGTGAGGATTACATGAAACCCTAGAACATTATGGTCAGTTTTCTGGTCACCGTGGTTCTGGAAAGCTGCTGGCTAACAGAGGAAAGATGCTCAAGCAAAGAGCAGTAAAACTGAGAAGACAAGGGCAACTGGCATGAGTAATGACTAACAAGTTGCATATTTATATTAATAGTGCCACTTTCAAAACTTACTTCTCAAGCTCAGGCTCCTGAAAGAACCAAGGCCTATAAATCTCTTCCGTACAGAATATTCTTTTGGCTCAGTGGAAGCTCAGCAAGTTGAGGATTTCCAGAATTAGCTTGTAAGTTTATCCCTTTCTTTTCAAATGTTGGTAATTTCAAGCTACTTTTGTCTGTATGTCACAGGGAAATATACCCGTTCAGATGTTGAGCAGCTAAAACAACAATGCCCTCTAGTTTCCTGTGACCAATGAATTCTGTGTATGCTGTATACTAAACAGCTATACTTCATCAGTTCAATAACAAGTTTTTCATACATATAATGGTTGGTTTATGCTTTAAATTAGAACTGTTTCAATAAACAGGATTTTTTTTTTTTTTTTTTGCATTGAGTGGAACTTGTATATTGGAAATACAATGCAGGATTATGTGAAACTCCCATTATGGTTAAAAATAAGCTAATTTTGCTTTTTTTTTTTTTTGTATTTACAAATGAAATATATCCCCACATTTCAGACCTCTAGAGCACTAGGATAGGAACAAATGTAGTTGTAGATTTGGATGTATGATCTTCTAGTCAGTCTAGTTGTATACAAGTTAAAGGGCTTTGTCATTTGCTTATTGTTGACAAAGTTTTATCTCCTGGGAAGAAATTTTGTTGGACTGGTCTACAAAATTAACTTTTTGTGGAAAAAATAGTGAAGAAAATAGAGGACAAAAAAATATGGTGTCTTTAGGAACACAGTGTATGTTTAGAGAAAATTTTACAGGAAAGTGGATTGCATAGATAGCTCCTTAGTAGTGAAGACAGGTGATGTGTGCTGAGTGAAATGCATCTTTACTGCCTTTAACAGTGCTTCATTCACTACATACTGTCTGATCAATGTGTGACTGAGGTATTAAACCTGCAGGAAAAACACGTTTTCACACCTGAAATGTTACATCTGAATGCAAATGTCCCACAGGAAAAGGTATGGATTAACTGTAGCCTTTCTGACTGAAGCAATTTATTTTGTAACTTGAAAGTATAATGTAGCTTATGTTTAGTTTAGGTTGTTTCCCTATCATTTACTCTAAAATGTAGATGGAATAAGGTGGTAAAATATTCTTGCAAGAAATGTTCACAAAATCACAGAATGTTTGAGACTGGAAGGAACCTCTGGAGGTCATCTGGTCCAACAGCCCCCATCAAGCAAGGTCACCTACAGCCTGTGGCCCTGGACCACATCCAGGTGTCTTTTGAGTATCTTTAAGGTGGGAGACTACATCACCTCTCTGGGCAACCTGTGCCAGGGTTTGGTCACCCTCACATTAAAAAAGTGTTTCTTGATGTTCAGAGGGAACCTCCTGTATTTCAGTTTGTGCCCATTGCCTCTAGTCCTGCCACTGGGCACCACTGAAAAGAGCCTGGCTCTGTCTTCTTTGCACTGGGGTATTGCATCCAGCTCTGGAGCCCTCAGCACAGGAAAGACAACGGACCTGTTGGAGCAGGTCCAGAGGAGGGCCACAAAAATGATCAGAGGGATCATGGAACACCTCCCCACTGAGGACAGGCTGAGAGAGTTGCGGTTGTTCAGCCTGGAGAAGAGAAGGCTCCAGGGAGACCTTCTTGCAGCCTTCCAGTACTTCAAGGGGGCTTATAAGAAAGATGGGGACAGACCTTCTAGCAGGCCCTGTTGCAAGGGGCAATGGTTTTAAACTAAAAGAGGGCAGATTTCAACTAGATCTAAGGAAGTTTTTCCCAATGAGGGTGGTGAAGCACTGGCACAGGTTGCCCAGAGAGGTGGTAGGTGCCTCATCCCTGGCAACATTCCAGGTCAGGTTGGACGGGGCTCTGAGCAACCTGATCTAGTTGAAGATGTCCCTGCTCATTGCAGGGAGTTGGACTCGATGGCCTTTAAATGTCCATTCCAACCCAAAGATTCTGTGATTCCCTTCAGGTATTTGTAAGATCCTCTTTGAGCTTTCTCTTCTCTCGGCTGAACAGTCCCAGCTATCAGCCTTTCCTCATACGAGAGATACTCCAGTCCATTCATCATCTTCTTGGCCCTTCATTGAACCATCTGCAGTAGCTCTGTAGCTCTCAAATATCTATCCATTTCCACCTAGCACTGTATCTATCAAATGTAGTCATTTTATTCAGGGTATGTTTCTTCCGTTTTGCAAAAGGTTGCAATGAGCTCTTGTATGTATTTTTTATACATTTACATACAGAAAGAAGTAAGTTGTAATTAGAAGATGTTTTTCTGGTGCTCCTATCTTGATAGTTCTGCCATGTTTCTTCTGCTTCTCCATCACCTTACATACCAGTTTGGTCTGTGTACTGTTAGGCTTGAGTAAAGGGTTTGCCAACAGATGGAAAGCTGAAACTATCCTTGCACTCTTCTCTCAAGAAGAATCTTGTGAATCTTGGACTAATATGGGCTCAGTGGGACTACAGCAGTCTATTTGGACTTTACATAGCAATTGGTATAAATTCTTATTGGCTCCTTATTTACCTTTTACAGGACTCTATAATGTTTTAACTGTAATCTCCCATATTAAAAAAATTCACATAATGTTTAAAGATATATAATATTTATATATAGGGATATTTTTACAAGTTATTTTGACAAATCAAAATTCATCCACTAGCCTATTTCACTGATTTGCTCTAAAAATCCTAATAAATAGCTTTACAAGTACAGAGGTTTCTGGGACTGAATGACTAAGGAGAATCTTACAGGAAGGTAAATTATTTTTAAGGGCTCAAGGCAGCATCTGTAAATATTTTTCTAAAATAAACTATAAAAGTTGAGATTGTTACAGGATCTGGCAAGCAAATATGCTTATGGTTTTGGTTAGCAGACTGTTCTCTGCGGCTGCTATAATTATCAAAAGTTTTTGCTCCTAGCAAAAGAAACCCTTCAGAGTTTGCCACATAAATGATCATAATTTGGGGCAAGAAATGAACATGTGCCACATGAAGTTTGTCCTTCCTAGATATCTTTATCAGAGCATGCACATGGCTTCCCCTTCCCTTCCCCCCTGTTGAAACCAGCTGCAGTTTTGACAGGGAAATGATACACTGCATACAATGAATGCACTCCACAACCTGGGTTTTATCTGAAACAGCTCTGGCAGGACTGCAGTTCATCGTTCTTGCGTGGCATGAAGCTGGTGAAATACCAGCTGCAGATTCTCCCTTTCTTTTCTTTTCCCTCTGCCCCAACAGCACATCCTCTGTGTGGCTTTCCCTTGATCTTGCACTACACTATAAGGTGTAGGATACATCCAAAACCCACCCACACTGGGAGGCAATATATTTCTGAGCATGTATCATGGTTTAACCCCAGACGGCAACTAAGCACCACACAGCCGCTTGCTCACACACCCCTGGTGGGATGGGGAAGAGAATCAGAAGGGCAAAAGTGATAAAACTTGTGGGTTGAGATAAAAACAGTTTAGTAGGCAAAGCAAAAGCTGCGCACGCAAGCAAAGCAAAACAAGGAATTCATTCACCACTCCCCATGGGCAGGCAGGGGTTCAGCCATCTCCAGGGAAGCAGGGCGCTGTCACACGTGATGGTTACTTGGGAAGACAAATGCCCTAACTCCAAATGTCCCCCCCTTCCTTCTTCTCCCCACAGTTTTATATGCTGAGTGTGTCATATGGTATGGGATATCGCTTTCATCAGGTGGGGTCAGCTGTCCCAGCTGTGTCCTCTCCCAGCTTCTTGTGCACCCTCAGCCTACTCACTGGTGGGGTGGTGTGAGGAGAAGAAAAGGCCTTGATTCTGTCTTAAGCACTGCTCAGCAATAACAAAACCATCTCTATATTATCAACACTGTTTTGGTCACAAATCCCAAACATAGCCTGATACTTGCTACTGTGAAGAAAATTAACTCTATCCCAGCCAAAACCAGCACACCACAGTTCTGGACTGTGGTCTGTGTGGGTTCAGGCAGGGAAAAGAGCTGGCAGTACACTAAGGTGCAGCTGGTGTACCTAATTACCCTCCAGAAAAAAACAGGACACTGGATTCTTGATGTGTGGCAGGATCTGGGTCAGGAAGGAGCAGGACAATTTATGTGGTCAAGTGAAGAACCATTTACAAAAGCTCCCTAGGTCTTTGGGTTGAGCAGTGCCTTGCATACCTACCACCTGCAGATCCAGGCACACAGAATCAGAGGAATGTCTCATGGCTGACAGCCTGGGCAGGATTCACTTCTGTGAACACCTCATTAATTTGTGGTAATGCATCCCATCCAGGGCATATTCCGCTCCATTTCACCTTAAAGGTGATCTTCCTAGGGCATCTTCCAGTGGTATTGCCACAGCTTTGAAGTGCAAAATACAGAAAGCATTGTCCAGCACAGAATGGGGGATGTGAACAGGCTTCCAACCAATAGCTTCTGAAATAAATGTGGGAATAACACTTCTCTTACTCCTTTGCAGAGTAATGTTTCAATAATATGACAGTTTCTTGTCTCCTGGTTACTGCCAGGCATCCTTTCCAACAGAAGACCACTTGAATTTAGATGAAAGAAGTTGGACAGCTCTAGTTTTTACAGGTAGGGTGCTGGACCAAAAAAGGCCCACAACAGCTGAAAAGTACATTTGTGGTTATTGGGTCCTCTTCCCAATGCCTAACGGTCCTTTCTGGGGCATCTGCTACTAATGATCAAAAAATGTCATCAGGTTCTCAAGTTGCCTGTTTCATGGTATTCCAGGAGTGGTTTTCAGATTTAGGATTAGAATTTTTATCTGATCCATTTGGTTTTTTTTTTACTTCATGAACATACATAAAAGTCCACACGTATTAATATTACTTATGTACTGCGTGAGCAGCTAATGTAACCCCCGATCTGTCATTTTTCATTCTCTGCTTGAATTGCGTTGAGATTTGTAGCCTTTACTGCACATTTTTAATGTTTAGCTTCTGAGTTTATGTTGAATGTCTGCCTGATCACTACAGTCTAATAAAAATTAGACATAAAAGAGCCATCTCAGTAAAGAAAAAACAGCTCCAGGGTTAGGTAGGTGTTTTTCACAAATGAACTTGTATGTAATACAATTACTTTTAGACAGTTTTTCCTAAATATTATGAAGTGATCTGAAATAATTACAAAATCAGTGATGGCAAACCAGTGGCATTTCAAAGTTATGGAATTGCTTTTTAAATGGATGTTCAGTGTAGTACCTTTGTTCCTACAGGCTACGAGCACTGAGCTGAAACTAATGACAGTGAGTTACCAATGGCTTTACCTGACAAGTGAAGATTTACTTAATAGTGTAATAGAATTGGAACCAGCGATATTTATCATTTTATCTGTTCCTTTGCAATCAGCAGTGTTTTTTTCAGTCTAGAAGGCAGTATGTTTAAGGAGGGAAGATAACTGACTTATTTCCAGCTTTGCCAATGACTTCTGCTTGGTAAGTCACTTAACCTCTCTGTCTGAGTCTCACTAGCTGTTAAACAAAGATAATGATATTTTTCTTCTTTTGTAAATGACCCTTCTGAGCATATGACAGAGCAAAATAGCTCTTCCATAAACATGGATACAAGGTATAAAAATTACAGAAAACAATGGCTGTCAAATGAAAAGCAGCTCTGGGAATAAATCCAAATGGATGACAGAGGCATGAATGCGCATAAGCACATAGAAAATGCAAGTGAACAAGGTGTGTAGTTATAGGAAAGGAAAATTCTGATCTTACTCAAGGCTTAAGGAAATTTGGCTGCTGAATAGGTTGGCAATATATAGAGAATAGCAGACTGCCTGTCCTTCAGATGGGGACTGGAAGAGCTGGTCCATCCCCATCTGCTGTTCACACGCTGCAGCTGAGGGCGGGGATGAAAAGTATGTCCCTTGACTGCTCCTCCTCAGCAATAACTTCTTTTTACCTCCTTCATAAGGGTAAAGCCATGCCTTCCAGTGTATTCTGCAGCCTTTGTCCTGGCTCTGCGGGGCATCTGGGTGGCTTAGCGGGGTGATAAAAAGGTTAGGTGTGAATCGGTCAGGGGAAGTGGCTACATGAGGAAGGGAACGGCCAGGGAGCTGAAATTGGCAGAGTAGGGAAGGAAAGGAAATCCTGTGGCATGTCCCAGGCTGCCCCTTTTCTGGTTGCCTTCCTTTCCTCTATTTACCCCCACGTGACTTAATCTGTTATTGTAAGATTTTGCTGTCTGGCTGAAAAGCCTTGAGACATCTACAAGACACTTAATGTGGGTATTAGAAATTATTACGTAGAAATTAAAAAAAAAGTTTTAGAAAAATACCTACTAGGTGATGGAACATACAGATTGAGGATTATATTGTCCCTCAGGAACAGAGTATATGCTGCTGTTGTCTCTGTATAAACTTCTTCTTTACAAATATTAGTCAGCTTTTGGAGTATTTTGCCTTACTAATTGTAGTTGTCATGAATAATGAACAGTAATTCACACAGTTTTACATGTTGCACATTGGTGAGATCCAACAGGAATTTTATTATTTTATATTTTTATTATTTTACATTTTTATTTTATTATATATTTTATTACTTTATATTTTAGTTAGACCAGAGAGCATCTGCAACATTGCCATCTGTGCTCTGAATGAATAACTTACCAGCTGGTTTAGGTACATTTAGGGAGAAAGATGGAGCCTGTCCTCAAGGGCTATTTGAATTTCACAAGATGAAGTAATACTAGCATATATATAAGAGAAACACAATACATATCAACATCACTGCTGAATATCCCTTTTCTCCAGTATGTCAGAGCTTGCCAGCTGAAATCAATTATCTTAATAGAATTTAAGGATGATGGTTTGTGACTACCTGGTCTGCCCTCCTGAATAACATAGCCTATAGAATCTCCCCTCAGTGATTTCTGCATCAACCTCTTAACCTCTGTTTGTGCTATATACTACAGCATAAAGAAAAATATGAAGATACCCCCCAAACATTCTCCCCCCAGTTCAAAGATACAGGTAGGGGATTTCCCATAAATTCAAGGAGCTACAGAGTATGGTAATAGTGACTCACTAGGTGGCACTCTTACTTCTGAATCCATGCTAAATTAAATAACAGGCATCTATTTTAAGGCTTTTGTATTAAGTAAAACAGTGGGGTTTTGGGAAGTTACTATTCATAGTCCTCAACATCCTTACTGCTTATGATTTCTAAGTATTATTTAGAAGAATTTGGTAATCTGGAAGTCCACTATCCTTTCATTCATGCCTTGGTTTTTTTGACACAATCTGTGGCATTTTTCAAACCTTTAATAACTAACAAGGAGTTAAAAGTGTAGAACTCGGCTAGATTAAACTTGCTTTATTTGGGCTGGGTAGTAGGCTTAAAAGAAGGGAAACCTGATTGCCAAAGGGTGAGTAACCTGTCTTTGAATGGAAGCATTTTGCAGGTGGGAGGTCTGACCTCCTTGCTAAGATGAATTAGGTATGACCTAGATAATTGCTTTCAGTACTCTTCAAGAGTAGGGGATGTGTGGGCTATAGAAATTGGTTTCTCTGTTACTGAGTGGGTAAAAATCTCGGCTGGGCTAAAATCTTGATCAAGGAATTCAGTTTTGACCAAGTGTACACTGTCCCTCTGGGAGCAGACTGTAACACCTAAAAGCGGAGGGATAATTCCTACCTCTAGTGAACCCTGCAAGGAGACTGAGGCAGGATGATAGCACTTGCAGGATGGTAATGTCCTCTGGGAGCATGTGTATTGAAATGGCGTTTCTATACAAGAATCTTCCCTAGGTTTTCTTTGTATGGAAGGAAACAGATTTCTTCTTCTCAGTTTCTAACTTAGTCTGTAAAATACTTTAGCATGTCTAAGGTATGGAAAATATTGCACTTCCAACTTTGTAAAGAGCTGATTATATTTAATGGCTCATTCCAGTAGTATCATAATCACTATTTGCAAAAGTGAGCACAATAGGAGATAGGCTTTCTATCCTATCATGTTATTAATGTTCTTCAGTTTTAAGTTTGCAGTGTAGTGGCATTCCTTACAGAACTCTTTAAATGTACATGTAAGGGCTTGCACTTGTGATTTTATTGTTATATAATTTATTGCAACATCGTTTTAGAGCCATGCAAGGGTATAAGAAAAGAAATAGATACGTCTTTGTACCTCCAATTTGGCTAACTGAGAGTACATCTGCATGAGAAAATAGTGCAGCTGGAACACATCAGAAAGCAAAACAGGTGATGATAAGGACGTGATGTCTACATCATATTAATTTGCAGGGCAATCATTGTGTTACTTCAGACTAGCTCTGCTCTGGTCTTGTGCACTGAATGCTGGTTGTTGGTTTGAATACACTAGATTTATGTCACTCTGGGGCACAGCTTCTGTTTTAATTTCATCTGAAAGCAATCCAATTTGTGTGCTTCCAAGACTGCTCCACAATATGAATGTAAGCAGGGGTGATTAGAAATTCGCAACAAAAGGCACTCATGTTCAGACCTAAAATGCTAATATAAAAACACCCTGAGTATCTTCACTTGGTGAAGCATGGCTTCACCAAGGACAAGTCCTGCCTGGCCAACCTAGTGTCCTTCTCTGATGGAGTGACTACGTCATTGGACAAGGGAAGAGCTACAGATGTCACCTATCTGGACTTCTGTAAGCCCTTTGACCCAGTCCCCCACAACATCATTCTCTCTAAATTGGAGAGATAGGGATTTGATGGGTGGACTGTTGGGTGGATGAGGAATCGGTTGGATGGTTGCATCCAGAGGGTACTGGTCAACGGCCCAATGTCCAGATGGAGAATGGTGACGAGTGGTGTCCCTCAGGGGTTCGTACTGGGACAAGTACTCTTTAGTATCTTCATCAAAGCCATAGACAGTGGGACTGAATGCACCCTCATCAACTTTGCAGACATCACAAAGCTGAGTGGTGTAGCTGACATGCCTGAGGGATAGGATGCCATCCAGAGGCACCTGGACAAGCTCATGATGTTCAACAAGTCCAAGTGCAGTGTCCTGCACCTGGGTCGGGTTAACCCCTGGTATCAGTACAGGCTGGGGGATGACAGGATTGAGAGCAGCCTTGCCAAGAAGGACTTGGGGGTAGTGGTGGACGAAAAGCTGGACATGAGCCAGAAATGTGCGCTCCTAGCCCAGAAGGCCAACCATATCCTGTGCTTCATCCAAAGCAGCATGGCCAGCAGGTTGATGGAGGTGATTCTGCCCCTCTACTCTGCTCTGGTGAGACCCCACCTGGAGTACTGCATCCAGCTCTGGAGCCCTCAGCACAGGAAAGACATGGAGCTGTTGGAGTGGGTCCAGAGGAGGGCCACAAAAATGATCAGAGGGATCATGGAACACCTCTCCTCTGAGGACAGGCTGAGTGAGTTGCGGTTGTTCAGCCTGGAGCAGAGAAGGCTCTGGGGAGACCTTCTTGCAGCCTTTCAGTACTTCAAGGGGGCTTATAAGAAAGATGGGGACAGACCTTCTAGCAGGGCCTTTTGCAATTGGAACAAGGGGCAATGGTTTTAAACTAAAAGAGGGCAGATTTTGACTAGATCTAAGGAAGAAATTTTTCACAATGGGAGCGGTGAAGCACTGGGACATAGAGATCGTAGATGCCCCATCCCCGGCAACATTCAAGGTCAGGTTGGATGGGGCTCTGAGCAACCTGATCTAGTTGAAGATGTCCCTGCTTACTGCAGGGGAGTTGGACTAGTTGACTTTTAAAGGTCAAAGTTTTAAAGGTTAAAGTCCCAAGCCAAACTGTTCTATGATTCTATGTTTCTATGAGTTTTACTCCAGTGGTAGCATCCACAGGACAGTACCGTGTGCTAATGGAAGAAGGGGTAGCCAACTGCTTTAGACTGGCATGATTTTTTTTCTGGAAAAATCCTTTTCAGTAGGAATAATCTGGTGGTCTTCTGAAATTTAGAGTATTTGTCCATTTCTCAATAATTGACTCTTACCTTAAAAGAAAACTTCTGGTGATGAAACCACACCTTTTGATTCCACGCTTTAGAAGTATTGTTTCTGGAAATGTTGCATCGTTTTCCTTTTGTTGTATTAGGTAATGAGATCCCAGATCACACTGTGTTTTCTATTTAGGCATATATGTCTTTTTACGTATAAATAATTGTATATTCCAAATGACTGGCATCAGGTTCAAGTATTTTTCCTGCCAGTTTTTTGCTTAATAAATGTCAGTAGGTGACAACCATGTTTTGTAGATGCTCTTGTGTATTAGAGTGGTTTATTTGTTCAGATATGTAACCTACAATATAGTAGAACAGGAGCTTTGTTTTAACTTGCCTGATGCTGCAGGGATTCATGGTGACAGATACAACTCAATACCACATACCCTGCCTTTTCCTAGAAACCTCTAAAACTTACACCTGCTTAGTTATAGGCCACAAATCACTGTTAACATGTTGGATATATTAATTTTCTTTTTGCAAAAAAACCCTGATTTGATATTGTATATTCCAGCAGAATTGCAGTATCTTCTAGCAAAGCTATCTAAAAGAAGCAAAAGCAGTAATATAGGAGAAATAATAATAACTGAAAACATACACTTCCTTTATAGATAAGATGTTGTCATTGGCATGTGACTTACTTATTTTCTCCTTTCCTTAGATGGAACCTACTGACACACTGAAGAGGAACGTTTGTGGTTTTTTTGCCAGTTTTGTGGTTGGTAATATAGTGACTTTAGTTTTCTGTTTTCATTTATTGGAGAGAGTCTAAGAGGGCACACTTAGCTGCTATATTCCCTGGAAAAACTTGTGTACTTTTGATCTTTTTCACTTTAACAATTGTGATGTTCTGTTAATAGTGAAAAGCTTGCAGGAGACTGAACTTTTTTTATGCAAACGTTGTGCCTGTTTCAGTCATTGCCACATTCAGTTCATAGATTCTTGTGGATGATTTTGCCCCAAGGTTGGCACCTCACAGTCTGCCCTCTTCTATTTTTTTTTCATTGAGCTCTTTTCATAATAAAATTCTGCTTAAAAGAAGAAAAAAAATCTATGAAAACAGGAGCATACATAATGAAACAAAAACTTTCAGCTGGTAGCATTTAAGTCATTTCATTGGAATACTGAAACTGAATGAGACCTTCTTTCTTCTTTGCTCTAAGCCTGCCTTCAAAATAATATTAGATATTATATTAGATTAAATTCTCCCAGGCAGCCATTGTTTTATTCTGTTGCAGACTTCCTTGCATAACTAGGCCATAGGGACTTCTCTAGCGAGTGTTACTAGAATAGAAGGTCTTGAACTCAAGGAAACTCTAGGAATTGTAAATCAGGTTTCACACATACAAGACACCAAAATGCGAACCTGTTCGGAGCCCTGAACAAGGTTTTGTCTTGTGCATTTTGACTTCCTGGGCTCACCAGTGAGTTTTAAATGCAGCATGGGCTCAGACTGGTTCCCTGCTTGGACTGATGTTCCATGACTGATTCTGTGCTATTGGCTCATCCTGTGTTTTTATTAATTTTTTTTTTTTTTTTCCTGAGTAGCCTATTAGGGAGTAACAATATTCATGTCCCAAAGTGAAATCCCTACAGAAAATTATTCTGACCTTCATATTATCTCCCTCATCCTCTTATAGTGCTTTGATCAGTGGCCAAATAAGTAATGTTGACAAGTTGATCTTTCAGTTATTATCAGTGCACATCTGAGTTAACAACCCATTAAGCAATTCACATATCCCAGAGCTCTGAGTGCTAACTCACGCAGATGTTACAACTGTCCATGTTCTGACCTTGTTTTATCTGCAAGGATTAGAGAGGCGTGCTTGTTCTATCAAAAGTTTGTGATATTGAAGAACATAACAATAGTACCCAGGAAAGACAGAAACAGACCTTACTGAATTAAAGCACTTGTTATTAGTAACTAGTTCCTTCTTTAACTGGATCTCAAACTATCTCTTTATCCATCCTACTGTAAAAAAAGATGTTTATTTCTTTATGAGGAGTGCTTTTAAGCCATGTTTTAACTTAGTTGGGGAAAAAGAGAAAAATTATCGAAGAGTTGTAATGAAATGTGATAATTGAGATGTCATTTGTGCTAGGATTTATTAGGAATAAAGAGCTAAGCAGAGATCATTATTATGTCAATGTGTAAGACTGCAGTTTGCTTGTAAATGTTGTGTGCAGGTCTGCTAAAAATAGCAGTCACTTTGTGTCAGACTAAAGGTCGGTCAGGCTCACCTGTCCTGTCTCTAGCAGTGGTCAACAGTGGCTGTCCACAGCAGGGGAGAAGAAGGAAAGCCTATGTGATACTTCTCTGGAGTTCTCTCCCATCCTCCAGCAATTTCTGCTGGTAGTTATTTAGAAGCCTCTGGTGGCTTCCTCCTGAACTTGTCCAGCCCAGGTGTGACTCCCATGAAGCTCGTATTTACAGCATACCCCGACATAGATTCTGCATGCTATACTGTGCTGGTTTTGGCTGGGATAGAGCTAATTTTCTTCACAGCAGGTCGTATGGTGGTTATGTTTTGGATTTGTGGCCAAAACAGTGTTGATGAGCATCAAGATCTTTTGTGCTCACACTGCCCTGCCAGCAAGTAGACTGGGTGTGCACAAGAAGTTGGGAGGGGATGCAGCTGGGACAGCTGACCCCAACTGATCAAAGGGATAGTCCATACCATATGATGTTGTGCTCAGCAATAAAAGCTGAGGGGAAGAAGAAGGAAGGGGGGATGTTTGGTGTTATGGCATTTGCCTTCCCAAGGTAACCGTTATACATTATGAAGCCCTGCTTTCCTGGAGATGGCTCACCATCTGCCTGCTGATGGGTAGTCGTCAATGAATTCTTCATGTTTCTGTGCTTGTGCACACAGCTTTTACTTCCTTTATTAATCTGTCTTTACCTCAACCCACGAGTTTTCTCACTTTCACCCTTCCAATTCTTTCCCCATCTCACTGTGGGGGAGTGAGCGAGTGGCTGTGTGGGGCTTAGCTGCCTACTGGGGTTTAACCATGACATATAATATACAACTATACAATGTGTGAGGAAGCATTGCTTTTTGATTCTTTTTAGCCTACTGTCTGATAGATTCGGTTGTTGCCCCCTAGTTCTTAAACGGGAAGAAATAGTGAATAATTGCTTATGTTCTTTGCCCTTTTTGGAGGCTGAGTACTTACATCATAAACCTTTAAGGGAGCCTTTTTAGGCCTTGGATCATCTTTGCTCCCTTGAAACTTTCGCAGATCTACTAAATCCTTTTGACCATGAACGACTTCCACACAATGTTCCAGATATGGGTGCCCTGTGAAGTTGGTAATAGCATAATGTTATTATCTCTCTTAACATTCTCAGTCCTTTCCCCACCTCTTCTCTCTCCAACAGAACTCCCTTAACAGACAAAACAGTGTCTGAAGCCTTAACACAGACCATGCTGAGAACAGGGGAACAGAGACTGGATGAGATGTCTGCTTGGGTAGCTGATTCTAGGATGTTGTCAGAGCAATTATGCGGTTTCATAAAATTCTACACATCATCTGTTTTATATGGTGCCACCCTGCAAAGGCCATGTAGTCCTCCCCAGCAATATTTAACAAACATAGGGCTGATAATAAAACCAAAAATCCATAACCATATTGTGCCACTGAAAGAAAAACAGAAAAGAGCAAAATTGTTATGTCCTATTACTACACATTTTGATAAAGGTTATGCGTGACCCTATTCAGGCTAAACCAATGCATAAACATAATTATTTAACTAATTGGCTTAATTTTCTGTTTCTTGAAATTCCAGTTCTGTCATGCAATCCTTTCTATATGCCACCCGAGCATAATTCTAAAGTTTTGTATCTTCTTTTCTCATGCTATCTAACTTGAAAACTGCCCTAGAAATTAATTTCTCAGTGATCAGAAGCTTTATTCCAATTTTCTGTCTTAGATATATTTTCTGCTAATTATTATTATTCCTTAAACTTAATTTAATCTGGGAGACATTTCATTATTGTTTCAATTTACTGGGCTGGATCTATGGTGAAAATTTACCTACAGACAATTTAAAATGTTAAAAATACTCTATATGTTTTCTCTGTTTCACATTGATTTTCTGGTTTGGTAAGTATTTAAACAATTTGGTTAGCTGTGAAGTTCCTTGTTTAAGCACTTTAATATGAACGTACTAAGGAAAAATAGTATATACACCTTTCTTTGGTACATATGCACAATGGAAAATGTGCTTTATAGAAAAATTCCCAAACCCAAATCAGTTTGACCATAACCTAAGACCAAGCATATGGAAAATTCCATTCCTAAAAGACTGAGTAATAGAAAATTGAGGTTTTAGACCTCTGAAATGAATTAAGTACTGCCAAACCTTATGGTATGGATAATCCTACTATTTTTCTGTTTCAGTCTTTTTGTGTTTGCTGTAGCTATGATTTCTTAAAGAAAAAAGAATGAGTTGTTTTTGACTCAACAGGATGCTTAAAAAAAGTCTAAAATTCGAACACTGCTAGGAAGCTACTTCATGAATGCACTGCAGAAACAAAAAGATTGGTTTGAGTATTTTACAAGCTTAGGTTGTGAAATTCTTTGATCAAAGACTCCCAACTATGTCATAGCATTAAGTCAAACTTTCTGAAGTGCTGTGTGAATCTAAGGAATTTCCATTGTTTTCAAAGGATAATTTCTGCAGGCTGGTTTTGAAGTGAAGTGAACACAATGAGGCCTAAAAGTAGGTAATCTGTAGAAAACACAGCAGTTATAAAATCACATAAAGACTCTTTTGTTCACTGATAAGCATGTGAATACAGTGTTTTATACTGAAAAAGAGTATTTGTATATTAAAATAAATGCACAAGTCTGTAGTTTCACAGCCATAATCAGCAAGTAAAGGATTGAAAATACAGTGCTTCAAAACAGAAATCAACGTTGCTTTTTCCTTATGTAGACAACTGGTGGTAATCACAGAATCACAGAATCACTAGGTTGGAAAGGACCTTCAAGATCATCTAGTCCAACCATTAATCCAGCGCCACCATGTCCCCTAAACCATGTCCTGAAGCGCCACATCCACATGTTTTTTGAACACTTCCAGAGATGGCAACTCCACCACCTCTGTGGGCAGCCTGTTCCAATGCCTGACCACTCTCTCGGTGAAGAAATTTTTCCTAATATCCAATCTAAACCTCCCCTGGCGCAACTTGAGGCCATTGCCTCTTGTCCTATCGCTAGTTACTTGGGAGAAGAGGCCAACACCCTCGTCGCCACAACCCCCTTTCAGGTAGTTGTACAGAGCGATAAGGTCTCCCTCAGCCTCCTCCTCATAAGACTTGTGCTCCAGACCCCTCACCATCTTCGTTGCCCTTCTCTGAACACGCTCCAGCACCTCAGCATCCTTCTTGTAGTGAGAGGCCCAAAACTGAACACAGGATTCAAGGTGCGGCCTCACCAGTGCCGAGTACAGGGGCACAATCACTTCCCTACTCCTGCTGGCCACACTATTGCCGATACAAGCCAGGATGCTCTTGTCCTTCTTGGCCACCTGGGCACACTGC
>NW_010534064.1:0-1248 GCF_000687285.1 Phaethon lepturus | reverse complement strand
GAAGGACGGGGGAGAGAATCGGAAGCGTGAACAGTGATAAAACTCGTGGGCTGAGACAAAGAGAGTTTAATAGGTAAAGCCAAAGCCACGCACGCAAGCAAAGCGAAGCAAGGAATTCATTCACCACTGCCCATCGGCAGGCAGGCGTTCAGCCATCTCCAGGAAAGCAGGGCTCCATCATGCGTAATGGTGACTTGGGAAGACAAACACCATCACGCCAAACGTCCACAGCTTTGTATTGCTGAACATGACATCATATGGCCTGGAATATCCCTGTGGTCAGTTGGGGTCAGCTGTCCCGGCTGTGTCCCCTCCCAACTCCTTGTGCACCCCCAGCCTGCTCACTGGGGGAGTGGGGTGAGGAGCAGAAAAGGCCTTGACTTTGTGTCAGCACTGCTCAGCGGTAACAAAACATCCCTGTGTTATCAATGCTGTTTTCAGCACAAACCGAAAAAAGCTAGTATGGCCCCATACTAGCTACTGTGAGGAAAATTAACTCGTATCTCAGTCAAAACCAGCACAATCAGCTATGCTGCACTTTCTGCTTCCACAGAGAGTTTTTCTAAGGGAAAATAATCTCTTTTCTCCCTTCTTAGTAGCCTTTGGGAGTAAATAATTCCCCTCTGCTGTTGCCTAGACTGGATAGGTCCCATTTTTCTAGCTTATCCTCACTTGTAACTTCATGTAATATAGCCATGTGTGGAGGTGACTTCAGAAAAAAGGCACAGGGGGAAAACCCGCTGCTTTTCACATAAGTTGAAAGAAAATAATAAAAGTGCTGCTTTAATGGCTGCACTGAAAGTCTCCTGTTCTTAACCCTTGCTGCTTTTACGCGGCCTAGCCAACACGAAACAGATGAGTTCCTGGCGCTTGTCAAGAAGGGACTTGGTTCTGTGCCTTGCCTTTAGGAACATGAGAAATCCCGGCCGGCCGACAAGGGAGGCTCCGACAGAGCTGGCTGAAACTGCCTGTGAAGGGAGATGGTTCCGAGCACCTCTGCGCCGAGTTTTGCCCAGCTCGTTTGTTAAGAGGAATGACGTCAGGTCTAAATTTTGCCCTTGTAATTTGCATTTAATGCATACAGTGCTACCCTGGGCCTGGAAGCGGGGTGCCTTTAGCCTCTCCGGTGCCCACCGACATCCCCCGCTTCCGCTTTCAGGAGAAACGACCGCGTCTTGAGAACGTGCGAAAAAAAACCCACCACCACCACCCCCAAACACCCTGGAAGGGAGCGGGGACAGACCTTCC
>NW_010534063.1:14887-39162 GCF_000687285.1 Phaethon lepturus | reverse complement strand
CTTGGCCTTATTAAACCTCATGCAGTTGACATAATGATTCAGCCAATGTACTTAATCCTTACAGCAGGGTGTAATGCATTACCTGGGTTTAGCTGAAAGGAATTTGGGGTTATTTTCTGATTCTTGGATCTTTTACAACAGCTTTACAGCTCACCACCAGGCTCCTTTGGTGTGAACTGTCACTGATCAGCACTGATAATGCAGCAAAAGAGGGACTTGATGGGCTTCTTCACTTCTCAGTCATCCATATGCTGATGAGGAGAGTTTCAGATCACTTGTGCTGCTGCTCATTAAACTATCTAAATTATGGTATTTCGCTATATAGATTTTTTTTTGACAGGCTAGAGCAATATAAACTCAGAAGGATGGGATAAATGTAGACCAAAAGAAACTTAGACCCTTGGGGCACCTACGGATCAGACACCAGCTGAGTTATGGCTTTGAGAGCTTTGGTAATGTTGAAATTTGTGTCTTTAAGGTTTTGCTTTTAGGTTTTTGGTTAAAGTTTCAAGAGATTGAAATTCCTGATTAATTTTATTTCTCTAGATTATGTTCATGGATCATTAATATGTGCAGTTTATTAAGCAGGCAATAATAGCATTACAACAGGAAAAGAAGGAAAAAAAATCAGTGCCATAGTTTAATCAAGTGGCTAAGCCTGCACAATGGTGCCAGGACTTCTGGATTTCATTGACTCCACATTCGACCTTCAGAAGTTGTGTCTATCATTTGCCTTCCAAATTTAACCTGCATTACAGGTGTGCTACAAACTTGCAGTCTTGTCTAAGAAGTCCACAAAGAGTATGTGATGAGCAGAACCTCCCTGCACATCATAAATAGAGTTTGCAGCATTGCTTACAGAGAAATCTTGCCACCAGAGACGATGGAGTATAAAATGCTACTCATCCAACCCTAAAATGGTGGTGTAAAGGACTCAACGCTTACACGTCTCTCTATTAATTATAAATTGAGTTCAGTGTGGCTTGTTCAGCAGAGGTCAGGGTTTCCTCCCTCCCTGGAAGAGCCTGCAGAGGATCCAGGCTAGACAGCCCACCAGGACAACCTCGTGCTCTCTCCTGCGAGGTCCCTGTACCTAGCAGGTTCAGGTGATGCAGCTCTGCAGCAGAGGTGGGGTAAGCAGGTAACCAAGCTAAACTCAAGCTTTGATCTTCTCTCTCACAGGGCTTCGTTAGCACACAGCAATGCTTGTTAAACCCAACGAGCACCCCGTTCAGATCCTTCATTTCCATTTCTTTTAGTAAACTTGCATTGTTGCCATTGATCGTTCTATTAATACGGGGCAGTAGGTGACCAGCACTTGATCAATCACCTGACCAGGCATCACGCTCCGTCACCTACCTAATTGCATCCCTGAAAGAAATGGTGCTCAGCCCTGTAATGCTCTACTTAAAAGCAATACAGTTGTTTTGGAAAGCTGCTAATGGTGCTGTGCCACATTTAGAAACAACACAGCTGTTAAAAACTCGTTCAGGAGGAAGATACTGGTATTAGGTATTGGAAGGAGAAGTGATGTAAATCCTCTGTGTTTGCTATTCTCATTGTTTAACACATGAAAATGGGAAAACACTTGTTGATTATGTCTTTGCTTTAAAGACAGAGGCAGTACCGCAAGGGGAGACACGGGGAGAACGGGGCTGACTGCCGCCGGCATGGGCTGGCACGGGCCCGATGGGGTCACCACAGTTTTGGCAGTTCTTACATCAGCAGCAAGTTTGGCTCTACAATTATACCTCTTCCGAGGAGATAATTGCATGTTTCATAGCAGGCGCTGACTCCACAGCAGTCTTCGGTGCTGACTCCTAAAAAAAAGTGCATCTCAGAAGAGTTTGATTCAGGAGGTTGCAGGCTCAATTCGGATGACCTGCCTAAGTGATTAACATGCGCACAGTGACAGCAAAAATACGAGGTGCCTTGCTGTGCCAGGATGGTGCAGACTGCCTAAATCGGGGACCTCCCTGTGCCTTCAGCGGCAGGAGACGCACCTCTGAAGGGTGAAGCCAGAAAGCTGGCAGGGGAGCCAGCAGGGGTCATCAGCTGGTAGCAGGCACCAGGCAGAAGACGTGTACCTGAATTCCTGCCTCTCCTGGAGCTTGGATCTCACATTGGACATCTTCAGACATTTTACATTCTCTTGCATGATGGAAGTACAGCTCCTGCTCTCCAAAACACCACCAGGAAGCCACCGTGCAGCCTGTGCAGGATGGGCATATTTTGGCACTGGGTACCCTGGGGGGTTGTCAGATAGGAGACTGGAGTTTCTAGGCAGGAGGAAAAGACTCCAACCAACAGCTCCTCTATTCCAGCCCTCCTACAGGTTGTGGGTATGCCAAGGGTCAGACTTTCTCCATGTCCAGCTCTGGAGTTGGAGTCGGGATGCCCAAGATGCACCACACCTAGGCCAGAGAGATGGAAACCGAGACCATCATCCTGTAGTGATGGCCACACAGAGGAGGAGAGACCCACACTCTGGTCTTCCCAGTCAGGACCATTCCTGAGTTTTTCAGTCAACCACTGCCTCCCATAAAGGGAATAAGCTGTGCTTGAAGCAGGGATCAAGCCAGGACGGCCATGAGAGAAGACTCAGCAGCACCCCGGGGTCATCTGGGCCAGAGGATCACCCATCACTCCATAGTTAGGATGGCTTTCCCTGAAGCCTAACTTTGATTTTCTTTGATGGCAAAATACGGCAATTTCTTCCTGCTCTTCCGCCACAGACGTTCCCCACCCTCCCAGATTAGAAATTCATAGCACACACAATAGGACCATGATTGCTATTTTCCACATTCTGCTCATCATTTTCTTTAGTCACACCTCTGTGATGTTTAATAAGTTGTTATTGAATTTGACAGCAGCCGTATGCCAGAAGCACAGACATAGCATTAGTCATATTTCCTCTACTCTGGAGTAATCCAATAATGGCTAGGTAATTAAAGCTTGCCCCTTACTAACATGTTGGGTTTCATGCTTTATCTTTTGTATATTCAAAATCTAGTCATTTTTCCCTGCAGATCAGTCCTGTCTGAATTGGACAAAACCTTGTGAGCTGCATGACAAAGGCAGTGCCAGAACGAGGGAGGAACAAGTGAAATGAGAGTGAAAATGGAAAAAGTACATGAAAAATGGTAAGGTAGAGGGAAAAGTGGGAGGGGGACTACCTGCAAGCCACAAGCGTCCTGGGCCATTGCCTGGTGCCTTGTTTGAGACCTGTGCAAAGTCACCCCAAAAGTGAAACAGCAACACACATCCCCATGGTGTGAGGAAACATGTAGTAGGACACATATGTACACGTCGGGTAACGTGGAATAACAGTGATTTAGAAATGATGCTCATCTGTACACAAAGTATTTTGTTTTGAGTTTTGAGCTTCCTTCCTGTGCTCTGAAGTGAGGTGGCTATAAAGCAAGAGAGTTACAAATGCTGGTAGACCCATGATATCTGCACCCTTTGTCGTGAGTCCTCCTCATGAACTTCCTTGCTCATTATGTTCTTCCTCATTCTCTTTTTCTTTGACTTTCTTTTGAAAATCAAGGGCAGGATTTTCCTATGTCAGTGTTTAAAATTAAGTTGTAAGCATATATTAAAACAAGTATCAGGTCAAGAGCAGAACCACTTCAGTCTCCGTCATCACTAAGACCAATGACAAACTAATGCAGTCCACGTAAGGTGGCCTTCTAATTATTTTGTGTCTGAGGTAGGAGAGTGAGGACCTGATCTCCCGGGGTGCCTCCTGAAAGTCAGATAAAGTGGGATATTTATCTCAGTGTACCAGCTGGCTTTTAAGACTTCTGGGAGGCTTTAAATTTTGTTTTTTACTGAGCTGGGGATCACCGAGCAGAGGATGCAGCACTGTCCTCACGCCAAGTCCTGCAGCAGCACAGACACTCCTACAGCAACTGCACCTCTTCCCCGCTTGCCCAACAGCATCTAACCCAAACACAGAATAGATGTTGGCTGTACATGGTTTCTGACTTCATGATGCAGCTGACGCTATGGAAAGGCCACAGATGAGCAGGAGTAATGGCCAAATCATTGCCAAGAAACAGGCTGTTCAGGCAACCCTGCGACATATGACACAGCAGAAGAAGATAACGACATTTTATTGGCAAGACAACATCTTGACATTAGATGTTTGATGATGAGAGCTCTGGGGACTCAAATATCAAGACAACATCCTGAGCTGGGGCTCCACATGTTGATCCTGCTCCGTTCCTACACTCCTGCTTAGTAGTCCCTGCTAAAGCCAGCACTAACAGGGGCCAAAACCAGGATGATGCCAGCAGTTAAAAACTAGCTTGGGAGAGAGATAGCACTATTGGCCAGAGATGGAGACAAAACCCATGAAGAAGGTAAGGTGGGCCAAGGACCCAGCACAACTGACCATCAGTGCACACCTACTTGACCCTGTCAAATGTGCTTAAATGTGCAAACGCCCAAAGAATGGTAGCAGCCTGGAGTACAGTAACTGTAAAAACAAGAGCACTTTCTCAGACCTCTCTTTCACAGAATACTGAGCTTTCATCCCAGATAATGTCCTTAAGGTAAAAAAACTAAAGTTGGGTATCTCCTTCTGTATCCTGATGCCTCAGGGCTTTTTGCATCCCAAATATAGCTGAAGAGATCTAATATTAGGGCTCTAATTTTGAATGTCTTGGATGCCAAGCCCAATATATTAGTGTTTATATTGTTAAATGTATACCCTAAATTATATAGGTGGTACACTGTGACTGACTCAATGTTTTTGTTTTCTACCTCCTCAACTCTAGAGAGGCAAATTTCCTTTTTATGACGAGCCTCCTCTGAAGTAGCTGAGACTACTTGTGTGAATAAGGGTTTGTGGGATCATACCTGAAAACTTAAGGTTTTTGGGTAGGAACCTCATCTTCTCATGCATACACAAGATGCAGGAAGCAAACACATAACCCTGTGAACTTACATGTCATCATCAAGGCCTCTTTTCTGCTGTGTTGACTCATTTGGAGCTGTACTCTGCTCCATTATAAGGAGTGGGTCTACTCAATAGCTAATAGAACTGAAAACTTCATCCTATGTTTGCAGATACATTGTCAAATCAGAACCAGAGGGACATATTTAGGATGAAAATCCTTGAGCAGGACTGTTCTTTTATGACCTTCAAGGCATGTTTAGATACATCTGTAGTAGTAAATTAAATAGTGTGAGGCCTGGTTATTACAAACAATTGCAGTAATGTGTCTCTTCCCCCCCAAACTGGCTGCTTTTATCCAGATTTCTCAAGGAGAAATGTCCTGGGCCCATGTCATCACCCTACCCATGTCCTGGCATCGTACAGAAGAGTGCTAGATGGCATGGGCCAAGTCTACAACAGAAACTGTGGCAAATGTTGCACAGGCTGGGTGCTGCTAGCCCCATACCCAAGCCCTAGCCTTGGACCATGCATTTTCCTAGTATGGTTCCTGCTGCCTTGGAGACCCCAGAAGGAGGTTCTCCAGCCCTCTTCCCAGCTCGGCCCCACTGCCTGGCCTCAACCCCCTCCAGGGAAGGGATGCTCAGCACCCTCAGAGCAGGGCGCAGAGCTGGTGTATTGCCATGGAGTATTTCACCTGCGGCACGAGCCCTTTCCATCTCTCTTTCCACCAAAATGTGGTGGACCTTTGCTGCCAGCTGCCTGGAGGTGGTCTCAGGAGGGGCTGAGCAACCACTGCTGTTGGGTCCCAGCAGGCTGGCGTTGGCAAGCCCCACAAGTGCAAGAGCAGCTCCTTTTGAGAACTGAGCACACTGAACCACCTCTCTCCTGTGCCCCAGCTTAAGAACAAGATCACGCTGCCTTTTATAAGCCCACTCCTTCTTTCAAGTTCCCAGGGATCTCTGAAAGGTTGTGAAAGCTGCAATAACAGTCTTTAGTAATAGTAAAATGTTTCTTTTCAAGTATTTGTGTTATGTGTTGGATGCTGCTTACTGAAACATTCACCTGGAGGGAATGAAAACACCCCCTCAGACGCACACACATACATCCCGTGGATAAAAGCTCCTTCTAATTGCAGCAGGAAACGTGGCATTTCAAGCTGGACGGACAAAGGCACCAATCATCCCCGCGAGGAACAGTCCTGCGGGGACCGGGAGAGGGAGCGGCCAAACCGAGCTGCTCCTTTCCAGCCTCGGTGCCAATATGCTGTGAAACGTATTTTCTCAACGTAATAAACAGCCCTTCCCTCCCCACACAACCCACTTCTCATGGAGCAAATAGGCAGTGAGGAGAGCCCGTGCTGCAGCAAAGGGGGGACGTTGGGATCGGGTGTGACAAAGATTCTCCACTCTTTTGCACCAGGTGCAAATTTTCTTCTCCTTCCAGCGTTGTTAAAGAGTCAGGTGGCTCATTGCCATCGACAGACTTCTAGTTAGCTTTTCTTTTTTTTTTCCCCCTCAAAAGGGAGGAACTCAGATCTACATTTATTTGAACGCAAACATACACCCTAAATACAGTGCACAGAAAGCTGGTTTACCACTTATTGTCCACTCCCCCAGGCTGCCACAGTCCCTCCAGAAAAACAAAAAAAAGATAAATTCAGACCTTCAACTCAGTGTATGACCACCTATAAGCAATGGCATACCACTTGTTGAAAGACACCTCAGGTGACCCATAGACACCTTGACATGTGAGCACACAGTCAATCAATTATCCAGCTCGAACTGAAATAATCCCATTCCCCTTTTCCCCACCCCCAACCACTCCTTCTGAGGCACGTGTTTGCTGCAGCATTTACACAGGATTTATCTTTTTGTTTGTAATTCCTTATCCTACCTCCTTGCACAGACACAGCCCCGTGCCGTGGGGTGGGAGCTGCTCGAAGGGAGACTCAGTCCAGATGTGCCCACTGACCAATGCCTGGAGACCCCGGCCAACACCCAGTGCACAAGATGGGCACCGATTAGGTGGGCCCGAGGTCCATGAAAGGCCACCAGGAAGGGCTGACTGCTGCGTGCTTAAGTCTCACTCCTCCTCGAGGCTTGAACATGCTGAAATTGGGACAGTATCACCATCGCTGGAGCCACAGCCAAAGACACCTTCCTGCAAGGAGATGCTTAAGATGTTGTTTTAGAAACTCTGGCAGGGTGGGGCACCTCCTGAGCCTCCCTTGAGCAACCTGAGAAACAGGAGATTCATCTTGGACTCGTCTTGGAAGCCGCATCCTTCCCTGCCAAGCCCTTGCGGCAGGGCGGAGGGGAGCGGGCAGCTCTCCCCGTGCAGAAGAGCATCAGCAGTGTCTTGGATGAGCGAGCTAGTGCAGCATCGGGCATTAGGGACAGATGGGTCTCCAGGTGTCATTGGGATACTCACGTGGAAAACAGGAGACCCCATTCCATGGATGGAGGAAAAATTGTGCATTTCCTTCAGTGACCGTTCAGCGTGAAGTGGGTGGTTCTAACACCCGGGACCGGAAAACGCTGCGTGGCCGGCGCTGGTGGGCATGGAGCTCTGGGGCTTTCCCCGCCGCGGGCGGAGGGGCGGGCGGCGAGAGGGACGCACGCTCTGCTCCTCCCATTTTTTTGACAGGCACAGACAAGGCACGTCGGGAAGGGGACACCCCACGCGGGGGTACAGCAGTGGGTACCCGGATACATGCCCACAGGAGATGCTCCTCACCTACCCACGGTACCGGCAAACCTTGCCACGGGCCAGACTCGGTGGGAAAAGGGATCTGGGTGTTAAGTGGGCGGCATCACCAGGGGAGTGGGTGCCAGGCTTTGGGCTCGTGGGAGATGCACGTCTGCTCACCGGGGACGGCCTGTGGCAGGGTGTCACCACTGCTGGGTGCTCCCCTGACCCCTCTCCGTCTTCGCCTCGCTGGCATCTTGCTTTTCTTGAGCTTCTCATTTCAGTGTCCAGCTGCACTTGAGGTAAAAAAGCGTTGTCGGGGGGTGGGGGGGGAAGTAATTTACTGTGAAGCACTGGCTGAAAATCATTTTCTGAACCACTGCACAATTTTAATCAGACGACCATACTGTATCCAATCAAGGGAGGATTTGCGAGGGGGGTAGGGGGGCGTTTCGCCGTGGCCTTCCCCGGAGGACAGTAAATCCAAGCTCTGCTCAGGAAGACGAGATGTCTCAGGCTTCGCAGCCTGCCCAAACCTAATTTGCACTAGAATTACATGGCCATTACTAATGTATACAGTGATTCAAAATTGATTACTTTGCTATTAGTAAGAGCAACACGCTCGCTTTGGTGATGGCAGCTTCCTACGGAGGAGTACAAAGGAGCGAGAACAAAGCCAAGTTGCTGCTTTGAAAGAGTATGTGGGGCTGAGGAGGGCTGTGGGGCTGAGGAGGGCCATCAGGATGAGGAGGGCCATCAGGATGAGGAGGGCCGTGGGGGTGAGGAAGGTCATGCTCAGGGGAGAGTTCGGCACGCAAAAGAGCATGGGAATGGCTGGACTTGCTATTTTATGTGCTTAGCACACCTTGCATTAAAAAAAAAATCACCTGGCTTAATCTTCAGGTCCCTGAAGTCGTAGCACGTGTAATGGGAGCATCCCTGGTTTTAATCCAGGACTCCCACGGCCATGGGAACTCCCGGACCTCCCTGGGGCTCCCATTCATGCTTGCAGTCCCGGGGGTGCTGCTCTGTGGGAGCCCCCAAAGATGCTCCTGCACAGCCTCACCCACTTCTTCACGGCACGTAGAGCCTCAGCGGGGCAGAGACTCGCACCTCGCACCACCGGTAAGCTGTGCAGCGAGCCCTGCATCCGTCCTCGTTGGCCCAACCAGAGACAAAGCTTCTGAGCACTTTAGGGACCGTAGAAACGCGTTAGCGGGAGAGTTCACATCCCACTTCTTCCTGCACCCCCATGGCAAATGTGTCCCCCCCGGGAGTGGGAACCGGGAGTTCAAACCCTGGTGGAACCCGGGGGCAGGGGTGTTCGAATATTGGCCTCCAGAGTCTGTAGCAAGCGCCTCTGCTTTTCACAGACACAGCTTTCGCAAGAAGGACGTGGCCTGCCTTGGGCACCTAACTCTTGGCAAGGGCTCAGGACAGGCGAGGGTGCCGCTCCGCTACCGAGGGGACTTATCCTGACGGCAGGAACACCGATTCTTTCCTGAAATCTCCTACTCGCTACAGCACAAATCTCATGTAATGAAAACACAACCCTGGAGCCAAAACTCCTTCTCCCACACAGCCACACGCTGATCCTAACTCCACGTGAACATACATTTTGCATTCCCACCCACGGTCTCCACACACACTGAAACACCTGAAGACTGGAGCTGGGGCAAGGGAGGATGGGGACATTTCGCCGCAACCTTTCGCTGCTCCTGCACAGCTTTTCCCTGTTACACGTGCTTGACCTTACAGGATGCCTGCGACAAAGCAAGAAGGAAAGGTTAGGACATGGTCACCTGGGCTAAGATACACTAAAGCAATCCCTCTATTTGTCCTTGAAGCCTGGCAGGTATTTGCAGGGCTCCAAAGTCCCCTTGGGCAGGGGGTGGCGGTGGGGAAGGCGGCCCCGACACCGGCACGTCTCTTGCCATGAGGTCCTGAGCTCTAAGTGTGCACTGCTGGATCCTCTGACGAGATTTCCCTTAACTGAAAAGGACAGTTGGTCTGATACGCTAATAATATAGCAACGCAGTCAGTGACACTATAGCAGTAGGAATACCAATATTCCTATCTTCAAGATGAAGCTAGATCAAGTTAGGTGAATGTCAGCACCTTTTTCTGGAGCTCCAGCTGCTGCTTGAGGTGAGCTCAGTTAGGTGCGATGCCATGTCCCGAAGTAATAAGCAGTTCTCTCCCTTTCCATTCTTCTCAGAAGAAGTGGTGTCTCCTGGCAGATGATGAAATTCAGCTTGTGGAGGTGTAGATAAGATAAAGAGGGGCAAAGGCTGAAGCCTCAATACCCAGAGCTGGAGGAGACTGAAAAATGAAGGCAGACACGATGAAAGGAAACAGACTGTGCGTATCACAGACGCAGTGCTCGCAGCAAGCCTTATGTCTCCTGCCCATCTCCTTTTGGGACCAGCATACATACATACATGCACAGGCACAGGGTGATAACCCTACCCACACAACTCCCAGGGCTGATGTTCTGCAGAAGGTCCGTCAGCTGCCACTGAAGCAGCTCAAGTCCAACCCAAGGGACCCAGTGGTGGCTGAGGGACATGATTTGGCATCCTCCCCTCTAGCACTGCCATCAGTTAGGGCAGCTTTCTCGCCTTGCGTTCACACGCTTTATTTTTAGCTTACCTTGCATCTTACGACACTCTGGTAATCAAATCCAAGCTGAAGCCCACTTTTACAGCCAGGCTGTCTAATCCAGCTATGGTTTCATCTCACCACACTTTGTGGCCCATTGTGGCTCCCCAGGTAGTTGGGCATGGCCACCCCACTTTTGGAGGCACTGCAGCCCCAAGAGCATCAGCTGGGTCACAAAACAGCCGTGGGGTGAGGAACGCCTGTTTTTCACAATGCATGGGAGAAAAAGGAGGATGGAAGGGGACGGGCTGGTCTTCCTCCAGATGGACGCATCCATGAAAAGATGGGACAGGACTTAAGACTGTTGAGCACCAGCAGCTCGGCGGTTGCTGCCATTCCCTCCCCAGCTCCAGCCTGCTCGATGCCAAGCCCTGCCCCATCAGAGGCTGAGAGCTGCTAGGGAAAACTTGCACTGGTCTTTGTTGTCTTGGGAAATAGTTATTCTTGACACAAACCAAATTTACTTCTATGATCTACTAAATACCTCCACGCCGCCTCTTACGCAGAGTTGGAACCACTTTGTTCCCGAGCTGTTTTCTGCATCTCTGCCGAACGCACCGGCAGGGAAGCCGGGATGCCAGCCATCGTACCTCTCAAACCAACATCAAAACCCTCACAGTCAGCTCTTGGAAGCGAGTATTTTGGGAATATTATGTTGCCACAGCTGTTAATTTTTCACACAGCAGGTGGGAAACCTGCCCTGTTGGAAGGGCACGATGGAAAAGGCCAGTTGCTCTGTAATATTTTACAACACAGGAAAGTGGGGGTTGTTCGTAGCCAGCAACGAGGATCCATCCCAGAGCATCTACACAGACACTTCAGATATTTTAAGCAAATACTCAAAGCCCTTGTACGGTCTTTTCCTCCAAGCTATGGCAAAAGCAGACAAGCCATTAATTGCACCGGCAGACAGCTATTAGGAAGCGTGTTGAGAACCGGCTATACCACCACTGCGTAGGTGGAGCTGATTAGATGGACTTCAATAAAAAAAAAAGGAACATTTTCTTTTCTACAAATTCCCTAGATTTCCTTTGCTGCATAGTGAGAAAAGCTTTTCCTGTGTGACTGCAGGAGAAGACAACTCAAAAATAACAGCAAAATTGCTCCTCACTTCCCCACTGAGCCCGGTTATTAGCAAGAGCACTTTGGGGTTTATATATCATTCCTCCACAACTTCACTGCCGGACAACGAGCACACGGCGCCAGGATGGGCACGGGAGGGTTTGCAGTTTTCTTCACACAGGCTGGCACAGGTTAAACACAGAAAGAGACCCAGGCACTACAGGGGTGCCCACTTCTCTGCAAACTGACACCAAAAAACACTCTCCCTGTTCCTCTGCCATCCCATCTTCAAGCAGCTCTAGTTTACCCACCTGTCTGTCCCTACCTGGGATGCATCTTTGGACCTCCTTCACCGTGGAGACCTCCCACCAAAAAAAAGGTGAAGCCAGGCTACTGTGTTTCAACAGCCCATTCCACCCACCAGCACAGATGACGAGGGCACCTGGCATGCAGGAGACCTTCTTCAAATCCTCTGGGGCTGACAGAGCTGCCTCTCTGGTGAGCAACCTTGGGGACAGCACGGCCCTAGCTGGCCAGTTTGGTAGGGTTTGTACAAACTGGAAGTTTCCAGTAGAAAGAACAGTGGCTTTAAGTCCAAATCAAAGGTGGTTGTGAAAGCATGTCTGCTTGGACGTCTCGCTAAACCAAGTGGTATACTGGCAGAATCATATAAACATTTAGCTTGGAAAAGACTTTTAAGATCAAGTCCAACTGCTAACCTAACACTGCCAAGTCCACCACTAAACCATGTCCCTAATTGCCATGTCTACATGTCCTTTAAATGCCTCCAGGGATGGTGTCTCAACCCCTTTCCTGGGCAGCCTGTTCCAATGTTTGACCACCCTCTCGGTGAAGAAATTTTTCCTAATATCCAATCTAAACCTCCCCTGGTGCAACTTGAGGCCATTTCCTCTTGTCCTATCACTAGTTACTTGGGAGAAGAGACCAACACCCTCGTCGCCACAACCCCCTTTCAGGTAGTTGTAGAGAGCGATGAGGGCTCCCCTCAGCCTCCTCTTCTCCAGACTAAACAACCCCAGTTCCCTCAGCCGCTCCTCATCAGACTTGTGCTCCAGACCCCTCACCAGCTTCGTTGCCCTTCTCTGCACACGCTCCAGCACCTCAACATCCTTCTTGTAGTGAGAGGCCCAAAACTGAACACAGGATTCGAGGTGCAGCCTCACCAGTGCCGAGTACAGGGGCACAATCACTTCCCTGCTCCTGCTGGCCACACTATTCCTGATACAGGCCAGGACGCTGTTGGCCTTCTTGGCCACCTGGGCACACTGCTGGCTCATGTTCCGCCGGCTGTCAACCAGCACCCCCAGGTCCTTTTCCGCCGGGCAGCTCTCCAGCCACTCTTCCCTGTTGAAAGGTTTCTCTATTTAATGGTTTTCCATGACAGAGGTCTAGCTTGTCTAGCCAATTCCAAAAAAAGGCTCATGACTGAAAACCCCCAGAGAAACCCAGTGCCCATCTCCAGCAATCACTGCTGGCCAGATTAGCAGCTTCTGCAAATCCTGGGTTTTGTTACCTACTTGCCTCCATTTACTTTATAGGACATCTGCATGTCTCTGTCAGGGAGAGGATTCGAGTAACAGGACGGACACTCAAAGCTGGGTGTTGCAGCACCTCTGAAGTCCTTTGATGAAAGAAATCCTCAAATTTCTGGGTGTGTGTCTTCTCCCCTTCCAGCTGTTGTTGGTCCTATCTAACAGGTGTTGCTTTTTCAGGACAAGAGACTTGTTTCTTCGCAGGTTAGTGCAGCACTTAGCACAACTAGCTAACAACACCCATCTTTACTACTACACGACAAACTGAAAATGGCAAAAAGGTGCTCTGGAGTGAACCAACCACACAAAAATTCAACGCAGAACTTTAAATTCCCTCCCGTAAGTTGTGTTGACCGATGCAAAGCAATAGCATTGCTAGATATCAGCGCAGGGTTAAAACCTCACCTAGCATGAGATTCATGCAGAAGCTGGAGTCAAAATTGTCTCAGGAGCAGATACACAACTTGGGTGGTAAATCTAAAGGCACTTTCAAACTTTATTGTCAAAACCCTTATCTAGGAAAAATCATTAGCTTCATACTGCACTGCTGTCAACATAACACTCGAAACAACAATTCATTTTAAAGGGGTATCTTAGTATCACAACCAGAAAGACAGTTATTACAGGCCAGAGACACTTGATTCATATCCCCATCATTTTTGGCTGACACCGCGGAAACAGTCTGCCCTCAAAAGGCCAAATCCCACCAGTGCACCGAGCGGGGCCGGCGTTGAGCACAGCGGCAGCTCTCCCCTGCGTTCCCTTCCCTGCCTCCTATTTACCATCACCTGCACCCCGATTCAAGACCAGCAGCAATGATCAAGAGTAGACAGTCAAGCGAGTACCAGAAAATCACCGTATCAGGCTGTGGACCGCCTAGCTGTCAACTTCCCTCGCCATTCAGTTATTTAGCTTTAAAAACAAACATACTGCAACAGTTGAGGAACAAGGGACAGACTTTTCCGTTTCCAGGACTCCTGCTGCTTAGCTGCATCACAGAGGTTCGTATCATCACTACGGTTGCACGCAGGGAAGTGATTAAGCGTGCAGCAAGGAATGACACGGACACGGACAGGAGCACAGCTCTCACGAAGGATCTTGAAGCAATTACTTACAGAGGTGACTCGAACAAGTGTGTAAAGCCTCACCCCCTTGCTATTACTCGTCTTATATTTCCTGTTGTAAAGAAAGCACTTTTTTTGGCTATATGTTGGACTCCACAGTTACTTCAGATGAAGAAGCCAGCAGAAGACAAGCAGGTGAACGCACTCTTTGGCACTGTCCAGCGCTGGAAGTGGTCTCACCATTCACCACCTGCTGCCACCTTCCAAGGGGAGCCGAGGAACACCAACCACGCTCAAACAGAGCTGAAAATGCCACAGGGAATCTAGTCTATGCCGTAAAGCCATGAGACATGAAAATTATGGTAACTAGGACTTGCAGGAATTCAGGGGGGCACGTAAGGCCCGAGGAGGTACTGAGTTAGGGAGCAGCTGGTCTCCATAGCAAGCTCCACAAGAGTCACACTCGGCACTTCTGCTGTTGTCGTAATGGCAAGCTACCAGCAGAAAGGGAAGAAGGGAAGATACCTGGAGCTCCTTGCACACAACTGCTGCTCTCCCAACACAGGTTCTTTGCTACGGATGGACACGTTATCTGTAGCACTGAGATTTGTTTCAGCTGTCTGTAGAAGGGGCTTGCGAGCACTGCAGGAGAGATCTGTAACCTCTCAGCTGAAAGGATCAAGAGGAAAAGGAAGGTGGAAGGCTGAATTAGAAAAGATAAATAATTCAAGTAATGGGCAAAAGAGAAAGACAATGCAAAGAGCAATGACCAGGTACCTTTTCCAAAAGGTGACACCACTGCAGCGCCAAAAGGCTCCTTGGACTCTAATGAAGAACACGCAAGACCATCAAGAGGCACATCAAGTATCCGACACTTTGTTATTCCAGGCAACATACACTGACATCTCCCATGTTCTGTAAAGGGAGAGGTGGCTACTTGCTTTCCGTTTACTGGTTTTGTTACATTTAATAGGATTAACAACCAAAATTCTGGGCTAAAATTGAAACGAACAAACATTTTGTCAGGATTTCACCTGATTTCTCTCTAATTTATGTGGCCAGTAAGCTTTTATGATGTCCTTAGCTAGTCACGTTTCTCTGGTTTTAAACATCTGGATTTTGTAAATGTGTTCTTGGCAAACACAGAAGTGTCACGGGAACTATCACTGCTTTATACAGTGATCTACTTTTGGATACTGCAACTGACTGAGACGAAGGAAACTGTAGAGTTTTTAGAACATCCAGCCGATGATTCACAACATCCAAGTAATGCTCCTGATTCATCCTTTCTGAATAAACAGCCCAGTTCAGCCTGGCACTACATGACCCTTCTCAGAAACTATTAACTCTCACGTTAAAACTACTGAAGGTGTTTTTATGGCACAACTCCAAATTTATGTAGTTTCTTAAAAAAAATAATTTTAAATATTTCCAGTTTCCACTCTTTCTTTCCAGATGAAAAATGTAAGAAGATACACGTCACACTAGTTTACATCTGAAATTCAAGATGTATACACAAATAAATTATAAAGCTAATAAAAAAATAATTTCATTAAATCTCCCAAGCAGATGCAAATCTGAGCAACTTCAGTTGCTGCTGAAACAGAACTGGAAATGCATTTTTAGTCAATGTTCTGCTTTCACGTAGAAGTTTTGTTGTGAAGTGTATAGACCAAAGACTGATGCTGGGAAAAAAGCCAGTGAGTAACTACCACTAACAGAAAGCAAGCAGTGCTTACTTCTCAAATCAAATACCATGCAAGAAAACACATTTATCCAAACTTAGTGGCAGAAGTGAAATATTAAGCATTAATTTATGAAGACTAAATCTACCCTGGTAGCAACTTGTGCAAACTCTACTTCTATTGTTGGTTTTTTTGGTTTAAATTGCAGAATTATACATGAATGGAAGAAGTCCGCTGCAAATGACAACAGTCGACAGCTACTGACATGCTGAAGTATCCAAAGCACACAAGGTCAGGAGAGGTAAGAGACGATCTGGTTTGGTTAACACAACTAAGATAAAGACTGTAAGCGATTCAGATTATGTCTTACAGGTCTCTAATAAAAGAGTGCTAAATGAAATATTTCTACATTAATTTATTTTTTAAAAATCCCAGAAAGCTCCATTGCTTGTACAGCATCATACTGAAAGACATTTGCAGGCGGAATTACATTTAAACATGTTCCAGTTATACACCCAAGGTGTCTACTGTCTATTTTTATAATATTCCTAGAAGGGATTCCATACAAACCCCAAGTCTGACGTCTCGCTTGGAAAATAGCACAAAGCCTTTTCTGGAGGTCCAGTAATCTATTCATGCCAGAAAGGGGTCATTTTCATTTCCCACATCTAAGTACTGCAGCAAACTATGTGTGTGCATCATGTTACACGAGAATGAACGTTATTCCAAACCCATCAGCTTCCAAATGTTTCTTTATTGTTTTCACAATTCAAAAAAGGACAATTCATAGCACCCTTGTCTGTGTTTGCCTTCAGCTCCCCCTTCAAAGTACAAAACCCCAAACATCTTCCTGAACAAGTACTCAGCCAGCTTTTCCCTCTCTAGCTGCTACTTGTTTTTCCTGCAGTAGTTCTTCTTCCTTCTTCTTGTGAAGCTTTAGGAGATACTCATCAGGCTCAATTCCTGCCTCCCTTAACTCCGACATGGCTTTCTCCAACTGGTGCAACGTACGGGCACTCTGCACTTTTCGAGCAGTGATGTACAATGTAAATTCCTTGAAGCCCATCAGTTTACAGGTATCTACCTCACAGATATTTTTAATGTTTTTGGTTTTGTCCACCCGGGGGAAGAAAACTAAACCTGACATTTTTTCCAGATCTTCAATATTTACTTGGAACTCAGTCAGCTGGTGACTGAAGCTTATGGGATCGTTTGGCACCACAAAAGCCCCCAGCAGCAAGGGCTCTGTAGACATTCTGCTCCGTCTGGCAAGGATTACCTTGTATAGGTGGGATGGCACAGCTACATCATCCTTTCCGATCACCTGTCAAAAGGAAAGTTATGTTATGTTACAGATATAGATCTTATCAGTTGAGGGGAGGGGAAAAAAAAGAAAAAAAAAGAAAAAAGATGTGAGACTCAATCTACTGCCTCTAAAAAGGAGTCACAGCACATAACTACATATCAAAATCATGTGCAGGGTTATCAGACTAGAAGCTGAGGTGGAAAGTACCTGTATTGGGTCTGGCTGAGATGGAGTTAATTTTCCCCGTAGCAGCCCTCATAGTGCTGTGCTTTGTATCGGTAGCTAGAAAGGTGTCGATGACACACCAGTGTTTCAGCTACCTCTGAGCCATGCTCGCACAGCATCCAGGCTGCCTCTCTAACATTGCCCCCTCAGCAGTAGACTGGGGGTGGGCAAGACCTTGGGAGGAGAAACAGCCAGGAGAGTTGACCCAAATTGACCCAGGGGTGTTCCATACCATATGACGTCTGCTTAGCCATAAAAGCTAAGAGAAAGAAGGAGGAAGGGGGGGCATTTGTTATTAAAGTGCAAGCACATTTGTTATTAAGAGCAACCACTACACGTACTGAAGCCTTACTTTCCGGGAAGTGGTTGGACATCGCCTGCTGACAGGAAGTAAAGAATAAATCTTTTGTTTTCCTTTGCTTCTGCACACAGCCTTTGCTTTTGCTTTATTAAACTGCCTTTATCCTGACCCATGAGTATTTTCCATCTTATTTTCTCCCTCCTGCCCATCCTGCTGAGAAGGAGAGTGACAGAGCGGCTTGGTGGGCACCTGGCATCCAACCAAGGTCAACCCACCACAGCAGCGTTTCATTGCAGCTCCTTATATAGCTGGTCAGGAACGAGCTAGTTATTTGATGCCTAAATCTCTCAAACAGGAAAAGCAGGGCAAAGAACACTTCACTGCAGGGTTACTCAGCCCCTGTTGGTAGGAGACTTTCCTAGAAGGTTCTCTGCCTTTCTCCTATAACAACACTGACTTTATATTATACTGTTAAGAACAACGATGCAAACAAGAGGTCAACAGATTAGTCAGTAATTGCCTAAATATTTGTACGGATCTGCAACAAAGAGCTCTGGTAGAATGAATTCAACTTACATCTCCCAAGCAGATGCCCCTTCAGTTACAGCTGAAACTGAAAAATACCTCTGGAAGCAGGGAGTCAGCCAAGAACCCAGCTCCCTAATCCTGGTGCACACCTCTAAGTGTAGCTTACTTGAAGGGATGCTAGAGCTCCTTTCTCATACTGCATCACACTGTTACTGCTTGGAAAGCTGTTTTCAGTAACAGTGGCTCAATACTAGTTCCTGACCTGACAGTTCCAAATCATGTTTTTTAATATGCATTTCAAATCAACTCTAACTTACTTGTCAGTTATTTTTTGTATGTCTATTACCCATACATAGGTTGTATTTAAAAGCTACATTACTCAAGTAAGTGGGTTTTTTAGAGGACCTGGATATAAAGAAGTACATTCAGTGACTGTATGTTGGAAGAGAAGTCTGTCCAAAGAAAATGCACCTACTTCTTCCATAAATTCCCTATGATTCAACTTAAGAGCTTGTACAGAGAGCTTGTTGGGTTTCCTGCTGTGTCACTCAGACCAGGATCCAGGAATTTAACTGAAGCACCAAGAGGCGCAGATCAGGACTCTGAATTCACATGAAATCTGTTAAAAGCTCACACACATATGTATATAGTAGACACTCCACCCTGTGTCAGGAATAAATCCATGGGAATATACCTATTGATGTTAAATGTAATCTCTCCACTATTCAAAAAAGTGATGCACATGCATGCATTGTATTAGTCTTCTTTTTTTTTCAATATTGCTGAACTGAATCTGCCATGCCAACAAAGTCTATGTCCTGGTTTCAGCTGCGATAGAGTTAATTTTCTTCCTAGTAGCTGGCATAATGTTGTGTTCTGGATTTAGTATGAGAATAACGTTGATAACACACTGATGTTTTAGTTGTTGCTAAGTAGTTATAGTGCTTATACTCTTTCAAGGACTTTTCAGCTTCCTATGATCTGCCAGAGGGGAGGTGCACAAGAAGCTGGGAGGGGGCACAGCCAGGACAGCTGACCCAGACTGGCCAAAGGGATATTCCATACCATAAAACATCATGTTCAGTATATAAACTGGGGGGACTTGGCTGAGGGGTGGTGACCACGGCTTGGGAACTGGCTGGGCATGGGTCAGTAGGTGGTGAGCAATTGTATCCTGCCTCACTTCTTTTATATATTATCATCATTATTATTTTCCTCCCTTCCCATCCTATTAAACTGTCTTTACCTCAACCCACAAATGTATCTTTTTCAATTCCCCTCCCCATCCCATCGGGGTGGGAGGAAGAGTGAGTGAGCGGCTGCGTGGTGCTTAGCTGCCGGCTGGGGTTAAACCATGACAGTGTAACAGGCTCACACATTGCAAATCGGAGCTTTGCATAACCCTTCTGTATAACCACCCTTTAAAATTCATACTTTTTTTCTAATGGCAATAGAAGAAAAAGATGGACACCTTACAAAAACTACAACAGCGTCTTGTTTGATACATAAAGTCCAGTAAATTGGTACTATTTCCAGTATTTGCAATACCTGCAAAAGCAAAGATTGTTTTGTTTTGATTTTTTGACAGCTTTTGTTAGATACGGTTATAATACAATTTCAGAGAAAGCAGGTATTTATTTCACTGCCACAACTGATCACATTAATTGAAAGTGCTTTACAAACTAATCCAGTGTATCAGTTCAGACATGCTTTGTCCATTCATATATTCAGTATAACTCAATCACAAAAGAAACACTTCCTATGTATGCTTTATTCTGAGAGTACTCAGCACTCTGCAAAAGAAAATACATTTTTAAAACTAAACTTTGCCTGTGGCTACTGAAGCAAGGTTCACATCAGTCTATTCCAATAGTTACCTAATTTCAGTTATGAATTCTTTCAGTCCTTGAAGTGTGTCTTCTATCTTTATTACCAGTTTTTTAAGTGACCAGTCTATAAGCCTTACCAAAACCAGATAAAGTACCTTCAGGAGAAAGGGAAACCTCTGATAAAGGAAGTTTTTTCATGTTTTGTACAATAATGTAGTACTAACATTACTACTGTCTCTGTCAAACATGTGCCCTTAAATTTCTTTACTCTGTTACAGAGTGTTTTCTTCCCTGTCCCTAGGGAAGAAAAACTAGGCTATATAATGGCTTTGCTGTAGTTTAAACTTTTTGTGTGGTTTTTTTTTTTTTTTTTTACAAAAATGATCTTGCTTATGCCACCAACCTTCTCCTAAATAAAGCTCTGCCTAGACATGTAAGACTCATTGAAACAGGTAAGCAACAACTAAACGCCTTATGCCAAAACTACTTTCCCTTTCAACGATGACAGATGTCTTGATAGAGAAATTAGAGCTCCTGAGTGTCAAAGCACTTTGCATTTAGCATTCAGCGTGGGTGAAACCAGAGTTACGGCTGCTCAGGATCAACTGCATAAATAATCAAAACTGACTGATGCACAGGTAATTTTAAAATATACTAAAAATTACGCATCAACACACTGTTATAGCTGGTGGGTTAAAACTGAATTACAAAATTAATGGTGTCAGGAGTTTAACCTATTTGAGATAGGTGGCACTCAAACTGGGGAGTACATGCAATGTATTGGTAGTGAGAGGGAGGGAGCCAAGAAGCACGAAAAGCCCTGAGAGGTAGAGGAGTGAGGTCATATTTCCGCATTCACCCAAGCGCAGGCAGTGACTGGCACTGGTGAAGGCAGGAGGCTGGAGTTCCTTTTCTCCCCCAGGAGCAGGGAGCTGGCAGAGCCTCCACTGCAATCCCACCTCCTGCGCACTCCTCGGGCAGAGCGGCAGAGAAGGAAGAGGCTGTGCGCAGCTCACTGCGCCCTGAAGCTGCTGTAGCCTCCTGAGAAGAGGCAGTACTGAGACTAAACCCCGTTCCTCAGATTATCCCTGGGCCAACAATCTCCTGACCTGCAGCATTCCCGTGCAGTATGGTCTGCACTGCCTTTTCCAGGCCTCTTCACATACTTTCTTCCACTATAAATACATGTATATGTATGTATAAATACATATAATACATGTACTAGGTCCTCCTTAGCTCAGCTCCCTCCCCTTCTCGACACCTCCCATACACATATCAGCATCGTCTGGCCGTTGTATAAAAGACCAGAGGAAGGGTGAACACGCAGATGGAGCTGCTACAACTATCTCCAGTCAGGGGGTATATGGCGTACGTAAAACAAACAGGTGAATGCGTGTTGAGTGAGCGAGCAGAGGGAACAGGGATTGAGTCTGAGGACTGAGTGGGTGGATAGAACGGCTGGGGAATGAACAGAGCTGCACATAGAATAGTTAGGTATGAAATGGAAATGCTGAATGCCTGAAGTGGGTGTTAAGGGAAAACAGCCCCTGTGCTTATGTAATATTATGCAAATATATACATATTCTATGTAAAATAATGCACATTTATGCATAATATATGCAGCCACAAAGGAGGGCAGGAAAGAAGGAATAAGAGGAGTAGTTCAAAATTAAGGAAGGGTTGGTCTTTTAAGAAATGTAGTTCTAAATACAACTCAACTCTATACAGGCAATGGCCATACATGTAATGTATGTACCACTTCAGTTCCACATAAGCTCTCTTTTGAGGATTTAAATAAAATGTAAGTAGTGCATTGGCTTTATACTAGTCCTCTGAATAGCAGAAAACCACTTCTGTAATTACTTCGCTGAGTTCTAATACTGTTAAAGAGACTAAACCAAATTTCAGCCTGCCACACAGCCCGAGTCCACAAGTGTCCTTTCCTTACACAAAACAGGGCATAAAAGTTCTATCCCCAGCTCATTCTGCTGGAGAAGAATACTATCAAAGGAGGGTGCCTGATTTCTCTGACAGAGTAAATATGCATGACAAAGAATATAGGTTTTTCTGCAGTTTATCACTTATGTGAACAATGCACAGGACGCATCACCAATAATTTATGCAGCCAGTGTGACCCAATGATTTCTGTTCAAAAAGGAAATATTTCCAGTCCATAATATTTCCATCATTACACTCTGTAACATACCACAGTTTGCTTTTTTATGGGACTAGATACAGAAGCTGCAGAAGAATGTTTCCATAGAGTTGCCCCCCCACACACAGCTCAACAGCCAGGGAAAGAAGTAAAGCAGGATTCTGTAGAAGTGAAGTTTGCAACAGAAGCAATAGGTAGGAAAAACAAACGCAACAATTCATTTCCTATTGCCATCTAGAGGATTCTTCTACCTAACTACAGCAGTTTGAATCACTACTCTGATCTGCACCATCCCATTTATCTCAATGCATGCCTAACAGAAGCAGATAGCATATGCTTCTATTGTAACAGAATAGAAAATGGGTTAAGATTATCCATGCACAGATGTTGACTTTGATTTGTGCTAGTCTATCCACAGGCAGAAGATGATCTTTCAGCAATCAATGCCTGAAACAGCTCTCTGTCCCAGCTGGAAAAGAACAACAGTTTTTAGTAGTATCTGTGATTCAAAAACAATATCTCATACACTAATACAAGCAAGAAAATACAGCTAACAACTGTTAAAAATCACTGCTGTTCTACCGTGTTGATAACAGGCCACAAGGTAAATTTCTGTGTAATCCTTTGAAAATTTCCATTTTGCTATTCCTATAAAATTTCATTTAATCTTTCAAATTTTCAACAGCCTCATAACAGACAAAAAAAGCACTCAAGCCAAGAGCCTTCTTTATAGCATAAAATATATCCCTTTCCCATCATCATTTGGGAAGCCAATGTGAAATTTCAGATACTATTTCTTTTTGCCGTCTGTATCACTGCAACATAAAAATGTTCATCGCCCTAACTTTTTGCAGCTTATTCCTTTTACTTTTGCTTTGCTCTTGTTTTCTTTGGTGATCTGGTGCTGGCTGAAGCCCTGCATCTGAACTGGTGTCATCTAATAATGCAACATTATGATAATGTCATTTTCAGCATAGTGTTTATTGTTTTTTTATTATTATTGACATTGTTATTGACATTCCACAAGTGTGTATAAATTTGTTATACTCCTCGATGCCCAATTAAATGTGGACAGCTGTCATGAGGACGGGCCATTAAAATGTGTGCACTTCCTGACATTTAGAGATGTTTACATATTGCTAAAACAACAAACGTGTTGGTAAGCAGTTATACAAACTTGAAGAGCGCACAGGGACAGAAAAAGATAAGGGCAGAAGTAACATGATTTCTTAAAACAGAGAGAACTCAGTGAGCTTTGATAAATTCAGTCTCAACTAAGTCACTGGATGGGGATTTGCCTTAGGCTCGGAGTTCTTTACAATTTTGGACAAAGCATTAAACTGTTCTTGGTCATAGTTTTTAAAATTGGAGAAAGGACAAATTTGGTAATGTCTGCAGAGTGCTTAAGTATCACAATAAATAATGAAGACATTTGCTAATGGCATCTAGGGTAGGTTTAAGCATATGGCATTAACTACTGTCACCCTTGTAGTGGTAGTCAGATAAATATGGGGCAAAGCAGCCACTAAATACGACAGTTTGCAGTTTATGAGAAAGAAAACTCCATTCTTACATAAACAGGAGAAAAGGAATATATAAGGTGTAATCGCAGAACACGTGAGATTGTACTAGAGGAAAACAGAGTGTTACTCTTACTAGAAATTTTAAAACATACACAAATATTTTAATTTTACACTGGAGTTGTTACTGCTTTCCAGAGTGGTAAGAAAATGATCTTCTCCTGAAAGGATAGGAATAATTTTTAAAAGAAAGGACTCATGAATCTAAAGGTAGTATTTTGCCACCTAGTGACTAGAAAATGAAAATCAACCGTGAAGAGAATTAGAAGGGACTAGCCTTTCATCAGCGAGAGCCAGCTCTGGATTGGCAATTATCTGAGATTCTCTTAGAACCTGGTAAACCAAAATCACATTCAATCATGCCTGAACCGCCAGCACACACTGAAGAGTCCTTACATCAGAGGCTACCATCATCAAATACATTAAAATGACAGTTCCAGAATTTCACTCTGCACTCCAGTAATTGTTTCTTCACACCCTCTGTAATAATAACCAGGGTTTAGAACTAAGCCATACTGCAAACCAGAACTGACTGAAAACAAGCATACACACAATTCTCTACCATCTACATCTGGCAGGAACAAAATTAAGACTTCCGGCACATTTCTTGATAGACAGAATTCAAGGACACCATGCCTGTCACCCAAAATAAGACTGCAGCTTTCTCGGAATAGGCATTTATTTTGTTTTAGCATGATACTGAGCAGGCCCATCATATGTTTTACTGTAGAT
>NW_010534063.1:0-14856 GCF_000687285.1 Phaethon lepturus | reverse complement strand
TCTGTTATGACCGCAACTTTGACAATCGAGAGCTTTATTGTAATTTGATACTAAATTCTGTACAGAAACAGACTTTCTGTCAGTATAAAAAATTCCTTTTGCTATCAGTATAATTTTATTTATTTGATCATTGTGACAACATTAGCTGCCTTCACTCCAGTTCCTTTTGTATTTCTGTTAGGCAAGATTGATTCTGTTGATAGTTTTTTTTCCCCAGTATTTGGGAGAACTCTGTCAGATGGCATTGAGAAGAACTGAGGGGTGTGAAGGCAGACCTAGCAATACAGAAAATAGAAAATACTACTTATAAAAATCATAGTAACAATCTGCAACAACACTGCACAGCTAAGCACTCCAAAATGCAAATGTATGTACTTCAGGAAAATTTAATTTGTTATGGCTGGTCTGATTCCTATTGCCAAATCATTTGGCAATCCTAAAAAAGAAAGAAAAAAAAAAAGAAGAGATGGTAAAAAAAGCAGCTGTGCCTAAATATATAGTTATGGCATTAAAAGACAGACACCCCAACCCCCCCCTTTTTTTTAATAAAGAGGGTATGTATACACATTATGATACTGTATTTCCATGGTGACAGACTACTACTACCACAGAAACCATTTAGGTTTACTTTACGCTGAATTCACTACAGTCCCTATCACCACTCTTCCTATAATAAAAGAACCTTCGGGATGGGTACAGTGCTAAATAAAAGCAACCCCATAAATCTATCCTGCACCTTTGGTGTCTCTTCTCCTCCAATCTTAACCCAGTGTCTATTATTTTCATTTGTACATCATGTCTAAATTTAGGGCTGACAGAGCTCTAGTCATTTACACCAGCTGATCTAAGATCTAGCCCTTTGAACATAAATTTTGTGGGGCATGTATAATGAACCTAGATCCATTAGTTGTCCATGTAGCCTTGGGCCCACTTGGAGAAGCCAACAAACAGTAATAGTTCTCAGCTTTATTTCCTCCTTTAACAAGGATTCCTTCCCCTATAGTATCTTGACTAGAAGAAAACCTCTGCTACTTCTGGAAGTTGACTGGGGAAAACAAAGTACCAGCTTATATGAGAGAGGTGCAATTTGTTTCCCAGGGACTTATATGCCACAGAATTAGATGACGAGTAAGTACATCTTTTGGCATAGTTGTTGTGCATCTCTGATCCAGCCTAATCGTTCAATTTTGAAAATTAAACAGCAGACATGATTCCAGTGTGAACCTAGTGTATCGCTAAAAAGTACATAAAAATGCCTTCTTCAAACAACAACAAAAAAAAGTTATCTAGGCTATAGTTTTGTTAGCCAACAATAGCCAATTCTTCTTAAATTGGTATTTACTATGATGGCATTGGGAATAAGAAGGGTGGAGCATTGAGCATGATGCAGTAGAATTACTGCAAAATTTGTATTTCAAACTCCAAATCTGCTGACAGAGGAAAATGACTGAAGTGACAGCCACTGGAGAACAGTAATGTACAAAACAAGACAATGTCATTTTGATTTGATCTGGACAAAGATGAAAAACCTGCATCTGCCTCTCCAATGACACAGAACAGATTTTTCCTGTTGGCATTCTATTTTACATATATTCTCAAAATATACTTTTCAGATACCAAGCACAGTCATCAATCTACTCTTTGCAACAAAAGCCTCCGCTGGAGACAGATGAAATGACAGAACCTATCTGAGGATACAGCAAGTTCAGCCAATAGATAGAACAACACTGGCATCTAAGGAGTTCAAGGTTAATTCCCCTTCTGGAATTAAACAGCAAATGGTACCAGAGTCCAAGCAGGAACTGGGAACAATGCCATGACCGATGCTCTGTTTTTTCTCTGTAGTGATCTAAAAATAACCTTTTTGGATGTCTGAGGAGAAAAACAGCAGCCTGTAAAGCCATGGATACATACTTCACCACTCCTTTAGCCAAAAACAAGGAAACTAAGATTAAAGAGAGGATCTGAAACAAATCAATGCAGACACATTCACTGTAGTACTTCTGTGTTTTCTTTTTTCCACAGCTCTAGTTTCAGAGGAGAAGAAAAACATTAGAAAGGAGCTCAGCCTTGACAGTCACATTGGCAGATAAATAGGTTGTGGTTTCAGCACTACTGTGTATACTACAGCACTTCTCCTTAAACAGCACACACAAAGAAACAGGACACCACCTCGCATCAGCTTCACAAGCCCAAACAATGAGGACTAAAAGCTTTTCATTTCTAAGTCACTTGTTTGAACCTAGCAGAGTTCACTCCGAAAGACAGCTAAGAGGTTACCTTCCCTTGTCATTCAACTGCCAACTCTTAGTGTTTTTGGTTTAGGGGCAGAATCCCAGACTACCAAAATCAATGGCAATGACTGCAATTATATCCAAGGTATCCATTTGAGAAAACCTTCTCTCCGGTGTTTTGACAGGTTATGTTCCCTCTTCTAAGTGCATGTGTTGATGTAAGAAGGGAAAAAAAAACAACAACAACAAAACACCAATATACAACATACTCCATTCTGAAGTCTCTCTCCCCGAAGGCCAACTTCAATGGCAAGCACAAGAATTTATGCCATAAAGAGATTTCAAAATAACTAAACAACTTTCAGCCTATATTTATTTACACTTAGGAGTGTAGCCAAAGAGGACCCAAATTTCATATTTAAAACAAAACAAAACAAAAAACCAAATCAACATTTTACTTTTCCCACCTGTAGACAGCATTATCTGTACTTAAATACAGCTTAAATGCAAATCAATTTACATAATGAATCTCACCACAGGAAACTGAGTAAAGGATTTATTAGCATGGCCAAATGGTGAAATGACAACATGAATACCATCATCCCACCGTTTTCACTCTCACACTGAACTTCACTTCATAGTTTATATTAAGACCGAAACTGATAAAACGTTCACAGAAGACCAGAGTTGTCATCAAACCCAAAGATGATGAAGACATCTTGGCAACAGAAACAGAACGATATGATAATCAAAAAGCATGGACCTTTTGTGCCATTATTATTCCATCACTGTATCCTGGTATGAAGCTATTTTGAATAAAGGCAGCAAGATACAGTGCCTGCTCTTATTTTTACCTGTGGAATAGTAAAATTTACATTTCAAAACCAAAATGGAGAGCCACAATCATTTTTCAGAAAATGTAATCTTTCTCTTCCAAGTAAACACTTTCTCTAGAGAAAAACTAGAGAAAGATGACCAACATTAAAGTGAAGCAGTTGATAAATGACTCAACTGCTTCCTGGAAAATCATTTTCACTCATAAAAAGTTAAAGTCAGCTCAGGATTTTGAATTCTTTTCTATGTAAGACGAATGTATATTTTTAGGGATAAGAAATAAATGCAGTATCCTGACAGCTACGAGGAGGCAAATCCCAGCAAGCTAGGGGCAAGCCTGGAGAACTCTTACGGTACCATTCTGCATGTCAGTAAGTCAAATGCTCGGCTCGAGACCATTGAAAGAGAACATCTGCCTCCTGCTCCCAGCTATGCACTTTTGGACATATCTCATGCTGTCACCAGTAAGTGCTGGACTCCTCTGTGTGTTGCTTTATTTTTCTATGGTAGTAGAAGTCAAGCCCAGTAAGCAAATAAAGAGTCCAGTACGGATGGTTTTCTATTGCATTGGCTAATTAAGCATCTTCTGGAAGGATCTGACAGTCATCAGCACTGGCAGACAAGGGAAAGGACTGGAAAGTATAACGGGCAACAGCAAAGTCAGCACTCTCCCTCTGGGCAGCAAGGAACCACTGATAGTCTAAAGCTGGCTTTGCCACTAACGTACCACATGGCATTGGTCATATTCCTTAACCATGGCTTATCTATCCACTTGAAAATGAGCACAGTTGTCACTTTCCTCACAAAGATGTGGTGAGAGCTGAAGTTTGGAACTGCCACGAAACATGAAAAAGATAAATTATTATTACTGCATTTTCATATGCATAACATATAACTGGAAAAAAATAACAATGAACCCAAAACCAAAGCTGTGATTTCATCACAGTCAAGGTTACAGACGTGCAGGTGGGGACATAAGGGACAGTTTTTAAAAGAATTAAAAAGGTAAAAGCGAACAGGAAAAATTATATTCCAAGTTCAATCAAATGGAAATCAGATGTGTATTCATAATGGAGAAATAGTGCCTAAACCTTGCCACTAAACAAGCCAGTGTTGAAAGCTGAACATCTCTTGTGTCTCTCATATCCCTCTGAAACGGGGGCTTGTAATAGCAAGCTCATTCATTGCTCCTCAGAGAACTACTTGGACAGCTGAATCACTCACGAGCTGAAGCTGCAGTTGATCCAAGTACTTATTTTCAAGGAAAAGTGTTTTTTCAAGAGGTGCAAAATACAGCATTTATTATTTGCATTATGCTAGCTTTCATCTAGCAACTGAAAACAGCAATAATATCTCATTACAGTAGGGGCAGAAGGTAATACTCCCTCCCTTGAATACCTTACTACGCTCAGATCCCACAGATGTCTAAGCAACATGCTTACAAAGAGTAAGTCAGGGTAAGCAATAATAAATTCACCTCTCAACTTGATAGCCTTTTCTATCTGTCTGTCTATCAGTGACAGCTTCTAGAGACTGTGCATGATCAATCCTAAATCTTCAGAGTATTTTAAGCAGGTAATAAAAATAGGGTACCAAAAGAAGAAGGGGGTATCAGTACCATGAACCAATGATTAACTGCATTCACCTAAAACCTACTGAACTTGAATGAAGTCTTTCAATTGACCTTGGTATGCTCAGAATTTCAGTTGCAAGGCCTCACCTAAGTGATGCGTATGGAATGTCAGCAAACAACTGCTTTTGAAATTAATGGAACACAGGTATGCCAATACCCTGTATAGTTTTGAGAAACCCACACTACCTTTGTATTGCTCTGTTTCTAAAATATATCAATAAATGATTGGAGAGATGCCTACACATTCAGCAAAACCCACTAACTCTCTGTTTAGATACTGTCATGTATTATAGAGGTCACAACACAGTTTTACTGCAGACTATAAACAGACATTTAATAGACCTCTCTTTGTAAATAAAACAAATTATTTTAAAATTATATTTTTTCATGTGTAGGCAAGATACAACATCTCTACTGAACTTGTCCCAACTAGTATCGGACATTTCGCATATTTTGCATGTACTAGGATGTTTAACTTTGTTTTATCAAGCTACAGTACCAATTTTAAATGAAGTATTACTACTGCAGTGTTAACCCAGCAACATATATATATACATACCTGATAAGTAACACTCTTCTTTCCATCATCATTTGTTTGAGGCAAGGTCAAAGGTCCAGAAACTACCCAAACATCCTCAAATCTCTCCGTCAATTCCCGACAATACATTTCCATTCTGGAACATATAGGGTAAAGTCAGCTGAGAACTCTTAACGCATTCATTTGTGAAACATACTGTGAAGGGCAAGATGAACTACTGACGGTTTGGGAGCATTTTTCCAAACTCAGGTGACTGACTCACAAGCCAAAAAAGGTAAAATGCAGGCCCAAGTCATACTTCCCACTTCTCCCAGGTTCACTTCTTTACAGATAGGCATGTGTTACAACACACATTTGAAAATGGTTTCTGCAGCCTTACCACCTGTCCTGAAAATCTGAATTCTTTACTTACTCCCACACTTGACACTTAGAAAGACACTGTTATGGTCACTTGGGATTAGTAAGAAACTTGTATTAAACAGCAGGTTGTGGTATTGTCACTTTGAAAGACTCTACCATATTACTGGATTTCTATGTTCCTCCCCAAGAAATCAATGTCCTACAACAGACAGCTCTTTCCGTATCTTAAAGTACTTAAGAAAGTTTCTATGTGTCATTCCCACTAAGTCTACTTATGGCTTTTTTATATAAAACTGTTTAAAAATGAAGTAGTAACTCCAGAAATGCTAACACTGTTTTAGCTTTTTAAACTAATTGATTCAGTTTACAGCATGAAACATTTCCCCAAATAAGAAGGTTCCTGGATTATGCCTGTTTTACATAAAATAAAATATTATGGCCCATCTTTGATCTAACGCCCCAAGTGTTATAGAAATGACACACAGTGAGCACCCATCGGTCCTTTACTAAAGATAAAGTTCCACTTCACTCAAATGAACAAACAGACCAGAACATGAGACAGATGAGCCCAGCTAATCTGGCTGCCTCTGAAAGGGGGAGGTTTCATCCCCCTTCTCTGTCTCATCCCTGCTCCTCCCACCTCTCACTTGGGCCACCTTCGGCACTCTTCATCTGTCAATAACTCTGAACAAAACCAGTCTATTTTTTGTGCTGGGTTAGTGAGTTAAATCAGCTCACACAAACCAGAATTAGCAGGAATGAGCCCTTCCTTCTTTGGTAATAGTGACCTGCCATGTGACACGCCAAAGCATTGACAAGCTAGTTTTTTTTCCTGCTGTTGTCACCTTTGCTTCCAAGCAGCTCAGCTCCTTAGGCTGTCTCATGGCACAGCAATAGAATACCTAGCACAAGGAAAGAATGGGAATAAATGCAGCTAGGGAGCAAACTGCTTTTGGTGGCAGTAGGGATGGAGATCAGATTATAGTGACCATGATATCGCATTCAAAACAAGGCAGAAAACAGTTAAACATCAGAAAAGAAGCAAGCACAGATGTTGGTGGGAAGAGAATGAGGAATAAATACTAAGGTGCAGTTAGATCACACCACTGAACCAATCTAATAGCTTACTATCTAATAGCTCGCTGAAAGATGCAGTCCTGCTCTCCCCTTTCCTACTGCTCCCCTCGTCTGCCCCAGCTGAACAGTCCTAGTCCATCTTCCACGTTGGCTCTGGCACTCATCTCACCAGTTGATCCAATTTTCTAATCTGGCAGAAACATAACCAAGCAAAACAAAATGTGAATCAGTTTAAACTGGGTTAACAAATGGAATGGACTTGCTGTAGCCAGGCTAGTACCAGAGCTGGAACTGGGAAAGCAGCAAAAACACATGGCTAGAGGGCAAACATCACTTTAAAAAACAACAAATTGTTAAACTGACTAAGCTGTATTGTCTATCTGTGCCTCAGAAGACAATTAAAGAATCAAGCAATTAAAAAAAGAGAAAGGAAGAGAGTACCAAAGCCAGGAAGGGATACAACACATGTGAAAGGTAGTATCCTTAAAACTATTTATCATTAAACAAGTGACTGACAAAACAAGTGGTACAAATACCTTGTTGATGCATTTAAACTGTGGGGACAGGGTGCTGGGGTTGGGAGAAAGTGGTAATAGCTGCTTACATTGCGGGGCCGATAGTGCCAGGGGAAATTTTCAAGCACTCCCCATGATTTCCTGATTAGCCAGAGATTCTGCTCAAGGGAAATAAAGAGGGTTTCCAACCTTGAATTGGTACAAATGCCTAGCCTTAGTATAAGGAAATTTTATGCTCAAATACTCTAGGTGTTAAAACAATACAAAAAAATCTCTTAAAATGTTGTAACATTTTATTTGCCTATAAAACAGTTTAGCCTTACTGAATGCCTCATATGGTTTTATATGCATTCTTGTAAAACTGGAAAGCAGTATGTCGCTGAATGATGATGCATTTTTGATAGACTTTTAGTAGAAGACTGTACAGAATTTTGCTAACTTTCCCTTGAGTGAACCTTGTGAAATTCATCATTTTCCCCTCCCGTTTCTGAGTCTTAATACTCTGTATGTCCTATGCAAGAAGCACTGGATGAATGCTACTTTTATTAGTGTTTTTTTCTGCTCGAAGGAAGGAAAGAATAAAAATCCTACATGAAGAAAGGTTACATTTATCAACCACTCACATCATCTCAAAGCTGATCCAGCTGGTGTTCACAAGAGAGAGAGAACCTGTCTGATTGCTACTTGGAAGCCAGCACTCGAAGAAACACCTAAGACCTGAAGTAGTCATGACTCAGTGGGAAGTGCTCAGTTCTCCAATTCAAAGTGAAATGTCCACATTTCAGAGATTCACAGAGATGTGAATACTCTCACACTGGAAGTGCTTTTTTGAGGAAGAGATGTTAAAGCAAGATCTAAACCCTTTCCTTGCTTCTACCGAATCTTCCTTAAGGACAGAGATGTTAAGCCTGGTACTTTTACCCACATAGCCAGAAGAAGTAATTTTATCTATTCTAAATAAATGTCCCCTACAGTTTGATTGGATGAAGAACTAAAGTAGTCATTATACTGTTCTTGCACTGTGAGGAGTGAGCTGCCTTTCATTTCAGAGTAAAGTTCCTATGATCTCTACAGATAGCCTATGAAGTGCTCTAGAACACTTGGATGTGAAGAAGCTTTATAAATATAGCATTTTTGATTTATGCCGCTGCCTGATATTTTTCACTTAGTTTACTTACAGGTAATTTCTCACCTGTTCCAAAATCCAGCATTATTTTCATAATTCTGAGGCACGATGTTAGACAGATAAAATGTTTCAGCCATAGCTCTCTGCATAAAGAAAGAAAATAATATAATGACATTGAAATGTTTAGGAGTTGAAAACACATTTTAGAAGTTTTTGGATCAGACTCCATTTCTAGGATGTAACATTATCAACATAAAAGGTCAGATAAAACCTAAGTCAGAACACCTACAAAATAATTTTGGATTAAGAGGCACATAACTGGGGTGCAAACCTTGCAAAATGTATCTACTCTTTTTTTTTTTTATAGAAACATAGCACAAAAATATCAAATTCTAGAGGCACAGGAATTACTATGTCAGCCAGTGTCAGTTTTGTAATATCTTTGGAAGCAACTAGCTACTCTTCTTTTTGAATGGGAAGGATGGTTTCACCCCTGCATTTCATTTAGTTGACTCCCTAATGGGTAGCTTTTTCTTTCCCTTACAAGAAAAGGTTTTATTAAAAATATTCATCAATATTTTACAAATACAACATGCAGGCGATAAAATTATTTATGAGACCATAATGGTCAAACGTCTAAGTAATCAGCTTGATTTTATCTTTAAAAAGTGTCATAAACCTCTCTGAACTGAAGCCCACATATCTCCAGATGTGAAGGACCTGGCGCTAAAAAACTACGCACATGCAGGGAAATACAGAAGAAAAAATTTCCAAGATCTTAACCCAGAATCTTCATAGGTCCTGTACTTGTCAGTATTTTTCACATATTACTTTTTCAAAGTGAAGGGGCCGACAGAACTCCTTAGGATAATGAGCAAACACTACCTGCACTAATTAAACTATGAAATTAAATTATTATAGACCTGTATTTGAAATATTGTATCATCTCACCGCATTTCAAGCCAGGTCCAGGATCTCTCTGCACAGGTAGCTCACCAGCAAAAAATCCCCAGATATCACAAATAAATAACCACAAAGACACTTCCAGTAGAAATAAAATGACGGGTTCTTTCATCTACCACAAGCCACTGCGCTGCCACTCTGCCCCACTGCATACTATTCTGCCTGGCAGAAATACAAGTTCAAACTGCTTCTTAATTGATAAATTGCTGCATTAGGCACATTTCACAAGAGGATCCAATAAATCCAAGGCTGTTTTGTTAGTCAGCAAAGTCATTAGGACATGCTTTTCTTACAGCTCAAATAAATGGCAGGTGAAGACATTTTATAGACTGAAAGAACTATGGCAAAAGAAGGTTCTAATTTACCTCATACACACTGCCAGAAAGGAAAAAGCCTTTTAAATCATTCAGGCAACCCCCTTGCCAATACAGAACAGTACTTAACAGCATCTTTGCTTTGCCCAATCTAGCCTTAAACATCACAGCACCTGTTGGCCAGAATGATGTCATTGTTCTCTGTCTCCCTTTACCTAAGCTTCATAAGACACTTTCGAGGTTTGTTTGGTGAAGGTTATCATCTTCATTTTACAGTCAATGTGACATACAAGATGTTGAGAAGACTTACTTAACACTGTACTGTACAAGATATACTCACATCATCTCTGCCAAACAAGCTAATCTAGGTGTGATTTAGTGAAGAGAGGTATGTCACCAGAAGATGCACCTGATTTAGACGCCTGAAGCAGACTGTGAGAGCATCCTACAGTGCTCAGTCAGGAATAGACCTTGTTAACTCCAAGTCCAGGTCTGTGCATCAATAATGAGATCATGTTCCATCTCAAAACAAACTGCAAAAGGAACATTACACATTACTTTTAAGGGTCTTTTGACCCTTTCTGACTGATAAACACAAATTTAAAAGAAAGAAAAAAAAATCCTACTGTTGAAAATTTGTTATCTCCCGCTGGTGCCATGTGTCCTCGTGACCACCCGCTCCCAAGGTAGTCTTCATTGGCAGCACTAAACATTAGAGGGATGTTAGGATCTGGTCTGAATTTACAGTGCCTTCGGTCTGCATTGCCTGAGGAACAACACACTGAATTGTTAGGTTATCATTAAACGATCATAACAACAAGACAAAAAGAACCCGTTCTGTCACACCCTGCCAAATGACCCATGCTTAAGGGTTCAACACATAAATTTAAATTGTGTATTTTTCTCCTCAACCATAAAAAAAGAGTAATTCTGCTTAAATATCTGTGCTCCAGTTCTAAATTCTTCCCCACTATACACTAGAAATTCTAACATGCTTACTCTTTCATAGAGGGAAAAAAAAAAGCAAAATACTTTAGCGTTATCATAAATGCAGTTTAATATTAAAGGCAAGATTGATAAAGATATAAAACAGCATAAATTCACTTTTTAGACAATGAAGACACACAGATCTTAACCAGCTGCAATTCCATCCACTACAAATATTTCTTCTTTTTCCAAGTCTAGTCTGGAAGTAGAATGCGTGTATCTTGGTAACGTTATACTTGGTAAAATAATGAACCCATAAAAGAGAAAGTCTTAAGTCATTTGTTCTTTATGGGCACAGAAATAAGTGTAGAGCTTTCCTGCTCCTTTCCAGGATTCCACTTCCACCTTTCCAGACATTTGGGAATTGTGCACAAAAATGACTACGCCTAAAGGTAGACAAAAACGTTTTGGGGGGAGGGTTGTGCAGGGAGCTAACTTAACTGTTGCAAGAGATGGCAGCCCATAATAAGCTGCTGTCTTTGCTGGGGAGCCTGAGCCTTCTTCGCAGATTTACTGGCCATACACCTATATTTGTGTCCTTGCACTGTGTAAAGTCCCAGTCAACTCCTTGGAAAAGAAATTACCGTGAGCAGGCTACAACTTTGAGACCATTTCATCCCAAACACTGACTGCTTCCTTGGAAAAGCGATGGCCAGAAGAGACTTGCATGAATTACTTTGGCACTGACAACTCCAGTAAGACACCATCTTTCTCAGGGAATGACGTGGGACCCAAGAACATCCATAGTTAAGGAAGGTGCTCCAGAGAGGCAGTGGATGCACGTGCAAGGGCTGACTCAGCTGTGCCTGTGCAATGGCTCCACACAAGCAGTGGCACAGTGTGCAGCTGGAAGATAACCGGCTTAGAGCACCACCACTGTTGTCCACAATTTTTTTTCCCAAATGACAATATAATTCGAAGTATCTACAGCATACTGTTGTTTTTCTTTATGAAATTCATGCTGTCATCTTAGGCATAATTTCACAGATGCAATGTACATGGCCATTATATAGTCTCTTTTCACTTAAGCATGAATCAGGGCCTGTACACACCAGAGAGAATTGCCCTCAGACCTGGCACTTCATAAAGCACGTCCTGTCGCAATACAACGCGAGGGGCAACTTCCAATAGTGATCACTGCTAGTTGTTAAAATTATTCTTTCTTCTATAGTTGACTGTGCATACACACATAAACTGCATGCACTCTGGCTTTTTTGTCACATCGATATTATCACTGAGTGCACATGCACCCTACGCTTCCTTGTGCTCTGTACTGTCAACAAAGTGTGGTAATTTATCAATTAAACTCGAAAAATGGAAAATACATTCTCATTTATTCTCTGTTAACTGCTTTGATAACAATGGATAATTTCTTCTGTAACCAGATTTGTACATCTCATTCACATGTAAAGCTAATTTCTTTCCACCAACTTTTTTAGACATTTAAGTTTTTACTTATACATAAAATATTTTTTTACATCACATGGTTTCAAAACCCTAATATATGAAAGGTTTTTGTGACCTTCCCTGAACAACACAGTTCCATCTCGAATCTCAATTAGAGTAGCTATCAGACATAAATCAGAGCCTAATGCCTCAAGATGCTTAATTTCAACATGCAGGTTAGTTGTATCTAATCATCTGGAAAACATTTTAACAATTCAGCTGTTAAGGCCCACTTGAAAGTAAGCCTGGAATTACTGCTTCCTTCTCAGAAAAAAATCAGAATCAACGATGCTACTTAGGAGCTGGTTATAAATATTTTCAGGATCACGCTTTTAATTTTGAAAGGTAATTTGAAGACAGTGATTAAGATATATTTAGAGGGCTACTGCGTTCATAAAACACTTTACAATTATAGTTACCTCCATTACTAATAATTTGCCTTATAAAAACTGAACTAATGCTATAAACTTAATTTACAATGACTGTATACCACTTATATTTCATTCACCACTGACAGCAAAAACTCACTGAGCCTCTGTCTTGCATAAAGAACAGGGGAGAGAGTATTAGATAATGCACATCAGAAAATACAACAGAACTGCATCCAAGTAAGTAATGGCTGCAGTGACTAGGTATGCCCTATCTAGCTTTGAACAATTACTACTGTTGATGCCCTTTGCTCCATTTTTATCTCAGAAATGGACACTCATCTTTTCTCCCCATTCTGAGCAAACCTCTTTAAGATCTGTAGATATAACAGTCTGGCCACTAAAGGGGCCGACTCCATAAGCATTCACGCATAGGGAGCCGTGCCTAAACTGACATAAACTGGCCCACAGAACTAACTACACAAGCTAAGAAAGCAAGAGCAATTTTTATGCGCTTGAGCAGTAACATTCAACTTTGCAGGTCTGAATCAGGTTAAGAAAAGTTTAAATTTCAGTTTTGCATCTTCTCTCCATTCATGTTTAAAAGAGGTAAGTCAAGCTTCCCCCCTGCAACATGAGTTGCAGTGTCTACACTGACACGGGTATTAATCTGGTGCTTACAGACTGTTTCATAAATTCATAACAGAAATTTTTCATGGAAGGTAGCTCTAGTTCTTCTTCAGTCCTCCCTTTCATACTCAGCCCATGGGTCAAGTGTGCCTTGCAGGCCTCATGTTGTTGTACATTCAACACTAGACTAGTCCCAACAAGAGAAAAAATACCGAAGAGTCCTGCCAACCTGCAGTGACAGATCTCTTTTAAATCACTGGCAACATCAGCCTTAATACTGTCATGAAATTGATAATCACCCAGAGGCCTGCTGCCTCTAGTGGGATTGTGAATGGGTGGAAAAATCCATACCTAGAGATCACTATAGGATTTTTCTCCCTGCCTGCTCCGGGGTCGACTTTCTGTGAACTGCAAAGCCCATTCCAGGTGCCATAAATGTAAGAAAACAAATACCTACATACCCAGTGTCTTCTGTTTTGAAACATGTTCAATGACCCATCTAGGCACCCGTTTTGCCTGGTCATAAGACAGTGCATGATTTGTGTAACATCTGGTCTCTGTTCCAGCTTCAGGGAACCCATATTTTTCCAGCAGAGACTCTTCTACTGGTTCTAAGGAGAAAAATAAACAGAAAGCCATCCAAAGATGAAATGTGATCAGAAACAAGACAGTAAGAAAAGCATCTCAGTGGATGTAAACATACTATATAGGGAACCACTTGAGGTTACTGTCACAATTAAGACCTAAAAAAATTAATCAAGCTATCCAGTCAAACTCCCTTCTACCAAAAAAGCTGTGCTTTTCATCATGCCCTTATCTCAGCTCTAGGACTAACTCATCCACTCTAATGCTTACACACATCTACCTAGCAATCGCTCGGGGCTGGCCTTCAGAAGAAAAGCTATCAGATATGTAAGGACAAATCAGGCACCAAGAAGTTATGGACACAGGAGATCAACACACGCATTTCACCCTTCAGAGCTGGAAATCACACCCCTCCTCACAAACTGAGATGTACGAGTTGAGCACAAGCACGAGTCCAGCCCTCACCGAGAATGCTTACACTCTGATGAATGAATGAAAGCTTCATTTTGAGATTTTTTTTTTTTTTTTCAAGTAACATTTTTCTCTCATGGAGGAATATTTACATCCATCTGACTTCCTCATCCTCCAGCCATCTGTTCGACTGCAACTCATGTTTTTAGAGCCCCTCTTCCTGTTCTTTCCAATGCTCGGATACTTTTAAAGCCTTCAGGCTGCAGAGAAAATCATTAATTCCCACCAGGCCGTGGTGCCCCCCAACAGCTCCCTCCCCACGCCTTGCACCCGCACCAGTCCCCACGCCGAGTGAACAGCCACCACCCGCACTGGCCTTGTCTGCCCAGGGCAGTGCAGGGGAATAATAGCTGAAATTCAGTTATGGCCTGACCTGAATGTTGTTTTAAAAGTAAAGCTATATATGTGTACGCATGTATATATTATGGGAATGTTATCGGATCACACAGGACAACTGCTGTCTGCTCCCCACTGCAACATGGGACATTTGCAGCCATCGTGGCAGCCGCACGAAACCCATTTCCTCGCGTGTCACCAACATTTCAGTGTGAGCAGGTGCAGCATGGGGAAGCTGCGTTTTTAACGCAAGTTACAGTCCAGCGTCCCCAAATAACCTCCTCCCCGCCTCAGCCCAGCGCAGGTACTCGGAGAACTCTCGACTACCGCCCTCCCGGCCCCCTTTGAGCACCCCAGAATGGAGGCAGCGAGAAGGCTGCTCTGAGGGGAGGAGGCGGGTTTAAGGGCTGGTGAGGTGCCTGTGAGGACCGGGACCGCG
>NW_010534062.1:0-11962 GCF_000687285.1 Phaethon lepturus | reverse complement strand
GCTGGCTCTGCTCCCCCAGGCATCCTTGCTGACCCTGCAGTTGCTGGGGTGCCCTGGTGACCCCATGGGTTGTGATGCTCTTTGGGTGACTATGTGATTTCCATGGTATGTGACTCCCTCAGGTGACCATGGTGACTCCATGGTATGGGACCCCCCACCCTTTGGGATTACCCTTATGATCCTGTGGCATATGCCCCCCTCAGGTGACACTGGTCATGTCATGCGATATGAACCACTGGGGGACCTTGGTGACCCTGTAAAAAATGAACCCTGCCCTGGGATGTCCCTCGTGGCTATGGGTGCTGGCACATCCCTGGACTGGGAAGGGGTGAGCAGCGTGGAGCTGCTTCCCTTGTAGCCCCAGACCTTCCCTTGCCGGCCTCTCATGAGGTTCTCCAGTTTCCCTAGGGACCTGGTGACGCCACTACCACCTCCTCCCACTCGAGCTGGTGATGAAGGTCCCATGTCCCATCACTCAGGCTGGGAAGTCATGCAGGGGTGCAGACTGTGGCCTAAGGGCTGTCGGTGCAATCATTGCACCCCCGAGCTTCAGGTTCCCGCTGCCCAGCAGAGGCCACGTCAGGCAAGAGTCACCATATATCTGGTAATGGTAGCATCTGGATCTCCAGCCCAGGCGTTCACGGACTCACAGAATTCCACATTTGACCAATAAACCTGGCAGTGATCGTGTCAAGTCTAAAAACCCAGAAGACTGGGACCAAGGAAGCCAACAGAAGTTTGGATGCTTAGTCAAAGTAAATAATGTGAACTTTCAGTTTTGGCTCAGGGCTGAATCGCTATGAAAACCACTTTTTTGTGGTATCACAGCAGTTGCCAAAAAGCAGAAAATGACAGCACCTGCAAAACCAACCATTAAAATACCTTGTCGGGCTTTTAAAAACCTCAGTTAAAAAATTCTTAGTACCGTTCATGGGAAAACAGACCCGTTGAACCTGCACTTCTGGAAACCTCCAAGGGATAAGGAAGAATGTCTACTATCCCTATTTATGAATTTATCCCCCAAATGACAAAGCATGCATAATAAGCAATGCACTGAATCTAGTATTGGTAACTCTGATAATCACTGTAGCTATCAATGATATTCTTTGCAATGCCTATTTCTGATTTTGTTTCCCTGTCCTCATCTTTCCCTTCTTTTACTTTTTCTTTATTGTGATGCTTCTGGGTTTGGAATAACTGTTTTTCTCTTCCTTCTAAATTATATCCTACCAACAAATCATATCCTTAAATTAAAGAAAAAAACCCTAGAATTTAAGCAGACTTGGTGAAGAGTAACCGCTCTATTCGTCCTTTTGATTTTGTTGTTGTTGTTGTAGTCTATTTATCCTAGGTTGTAAGATATTTGAGGTGACAGTTATTGGTTCATGATACTGGATTGACACTATTATTAGCTTTATTTATATGTGATCAAATGACACTATTAATTTACATAGATAATTTATAACAGAATTGTTGGAAATATGAGGTATACACATAATTGGAGCAATAGCCAAAATAATACATTTCATTTGATACTTAGGAGTGGTTAAAGGAAAAACACATTCTTTCTACAGATACATAGGCAAAGTGACCTGTAAGTCAGAAACCTGTAAGTCGTGGCTTCCCTTCTAACACTGAAGCAACAGTGTTAGTTCTCATTCATTAGTATATTTGGGGGATTCATTACTAGAGAAAGATTGCAAATATCTTTAACTGTGATTTCCCATATTCATTCCAATGTGAATATTCAATTTTTTCAGTTATGTTTTATGTCCTCCCAACAGAACAGGACCTTACAAATCCAACAAGCTGTAAACGCAGCTTCTATGTGCATGGGAAAAAAATGCAAGTTGAGAAATCAAGCAGTTGGCAGCCAGGAAATGGAGCCTGTTCTGTGACCTCCCATGATAATAGAGGCCTTGGTGGTTACAGACTTCTCCCAGGACCAGAACATGGTGTGTTTGTACAGCAAAGAGAAGTACAGGTTTCATAAGAGAGCAGAACTTGTGAGAGCCGCTGTTGCGGTACATACAGATATTTTCTACCTGCTATTTACAGATATTGTCTACCCGCTATTTTCCTCTATTTACTTCTCCTCTACGCACCCAGGATTTGCTGCTAAGGCATGGTGCAGAACAGAGCTTTTTGGAGGGAGCACTCAAGGCAGCCTACTGCTTGAAGCGGTGCTGTGTGCTCGACCATGACGAGAGATTTTCTCATGCTTGTTCTCTTAATAGCTAAGGTCATTCCAGCTGGATGCATCTGGCTGCTCTTCCATCCCCACCAATAATCAGTGTATGTCCACACCCAGTGGCAAATGTGGGAAATTCTCAATGTGAGTCGAGGAGTATTTGGCAAGAATTTTATCGGAGTGGAGGATCAAAATCACTGTGTTCTCTGGGATATTGGGATCAGCACATTTTCCTGTGGTTATGAAGTAGTTGAACCCATGCTGTGGGCATGAGGGAGGATCGGTGTAGCATATTAAGCATTGCCAGGCAGGGTCAGCTCAGGCACGTGCCTGTAATGGTGGCTATGGGACATCTGAGAAAGAAGATGCTTGGTCTACTGAAAACAGGATGGGTGTGAAGCAATCTTTCCCGTCTTTTATTCTATCAGTTTCTGGCAATCTAGAAGAATAAGGACTCACTGATTCAGAAGATACAATTGAAGGCTACCTATTAAATACTATTAACTGTATTTAATCCTACAAGAATAAGCTTTCCTCTGAGCCCGTTTGCACTTTTGACTCGTACACTTTTTGGCAGGGTGGCTAAATTCTGCACAGGAGTTACCAACCTGCAGGCTGGTCATCATAGCTCTAAATTATTATCTCATCATTCTTCTGCTAGCTCTGCCAATATGACTCATTCTTTATTTGGATCATTTGCAAGACACATGAGCTAGATAATTGCAGTAAACTTCAGAAATCCAGGAATGATGAGGCACATTTACAGAAATAAACATAGGGCAACTCTGTTGTGTCCCTAAGGATGTCTGGTTAGCCTTTTTAATTTATGCCTATTGGCACAGAGTACCAGCTGATGGGAGAGTCTGTTTAAGAACAGAACTGAGAAAAACCTTTATGCAAAAGAGGAAGCAGTCATGAAAACTTGTCTATGTAATTATGGGCTATACACATCTTACATTTACTGAAACAGAGGAAATGGAACAACCTTAAACTACATGTTTAAAATACGTTTCAGCCAATAGCCAGCATGATTAAAATCTGTCTATCTTCATGCCTCTTTGCTTTGGCCTTAATTGACGTTTCCACAGTTCAGTAATCTCTGGTAGAGGGAAGAGGATAAACAGGCATCTCTGCAATCCATTTCTATAGTGTTTCTCTGATTGTTTATCAGAGAATTATCAGGAATTCTTTCTTCTAGGTATAGACTAGCCCAGGATATTGCAGATGTTGACAATGTTAGGGATGGGGAGAAGGGTTCCCTTTAAAAGGATAAAGTTTAGAAGTTTTAGAGCGCTGACAATATTTATTTATTTACAGATGATGAAACATAGAGATGAACAGGACTGTGGGGACAGCTGCACTCAACTAAGACCATTAAACTATGTTCTCAAAGAGACTAAAAATGCAAAACCTGGGAAAATAAAAGGAAAAGAAAAAACAACCTCCAAGGACTCCTTATGGAAATCAATATATTTGCCTCTCTCCCTGCTATAAAGACTAGAGAAGTAGTCCCTTCTTGTTATGTAGGGTCAGATGCTCTGCTCATGATTAAATTGCTAGATAGTGTGCTGGAAGGTCACTCTTTATTTAATGTTGATCCTTTCTATTCTCCATCGTGTCATGGAATTTTTATCTAACCACAGCCTCTCAGTGGAAATCCCCAATAGGTAGTATTTTCTCTTTCCATTATTCCTTTGACATTTATTGTATAAAAGCTATATGGAAGTTGTTGCTGATGTTCAAGCACTTGATGCAGAGGAGAGGCCACCTGGGGAAGGACCTAATCATCAGATAAATAATTGTACCCTTTCCTGTTAGGGAAACATACATTCTTTTGTATGTCCCCCAGAGCTGGGGGCTGAGCCAGGCTCACAGCACTGGGACAAGCATGTGTGAGCAGAGGGGATACACCATCTTCTTGTTTGTTGCCTCAATTTAACAAGCCCGATTACCTGATTTACCGCTTGCATCAATTGAATGCTGTTCCATCCCTTAATACTGGCCCCTTTACTTAAAATATTTCTGCCCATCCTCAAAGAGCTGCCCCAGTGAGTCACCTGTGTGACCACAGCAGCATGGTCAGAGACGTGCCCCTCTTGCAACATCTCCTCCTTTTCTGCCACTAGCTTGGTTTGCAGAGCCCTCAAATCCCCATCCTGATTTCTAGGACAACAAGGTATTGGATTGAAGGTGTACTGAAAGCTGCTACCCCTCTTCTGTGTCTCTGTGGGTGCGTGCCCGGAGGACTGGGGTGCTAACCATTGCTGCTTGCTCAGAAAAGCAGATCACCCTCTCTGCGGTGGCTTTTGCCACCCGCCATGTGTTGGTGAAAGTTTCTGGCCCACAAGGAAAGTGAAATAATCACAGGAACTCTCAGTGGTGCCTGACTCTCTGTGTTGCCGTTTCATGAGCTCCCAATCAATAGACTTCTCTAGAGGGCTGGTTTGATTTCTTCTGTTCTTCCTTTCTCCACTTTTCTTCCTCTTTCTTTCTTTCTTTCTTTCTTTCTTTCTTTCTTTCTTTCTTTCTTTCTTTCTTTCTTTCTTTCTTTCTTTCTTTCTTTCTTTCTTTCTTTCTTTCTTTCTTTCTTTTTTTCTTTCTTTCTTTCTTTCTTTCTTTCTTTCTTTCTTTCTTTCTTTCTTTCTTTCTTTCTTTCTTTCTCCACTTTTCGTCCTCTTTCTTTCTTTCTTTCTTTCTTTCTTTCTTTCTTTCTTTCTTTCTTTCTTTCTTTCTTTCTTTCTTTCTTTCTTTCTTTCTTTCTTTCTTTCTTTCTTTCTTTCTTTTTCTTTTTTTTTTTTTTTGAAGACGTATTTGTATACCACCTTGTTAAACCTCTGCATTTTGCATTGTAGGACTGCTCAGATACCTTGTACTGTGCCACAGGATGAGGGAGCCTGCAGATGACAGATCTTGGCAGAATTTCATTTAATTGCTCACTGAGGTGGCCTGAAAACCTGATATTCAGGTTTGCTCAAAGAGACCTGAAATGACACGCAGTCCACATTTGACCCCATGTTTGAAGAAGATGCCCTCATCATTGTGGACACCCTGTGCAACAGTTTGATCCATGGCAGCAAAGGTGCTGCCAGAGTAAAGAGAACTTTGAAAGCACTTTGAAAACTGCTTTAAAATACTCTGGTTTGTCCTCTGCATGGAAAACACATTTTACTAATTTCCTTCCTTGTATTAGCTAGGCCATAATAACGATCAGTCATGCTTACATAAAAGGGTTTATTTAATAAAAGGGAAGTGAACAAGAGACAGAAAACAGCTTCATTTTCAGAGGAAGATGCCCAGACTTTACATAGACAAACGTGATGGTTATGCAACAAGTTTCCAAACACAGCCTGCATTTGGACACCTTCATATAGTCTCCAAATGGAAGAAGGGAGACAAGATGTCTTTTATTTGAGCATAGTTTTCCAAAATGCCTTTCCAGCTCTCAAAAGAAATGGAGAACAGGTGCTCACTGAGGATTTTCTTCAGTTCAATTCCAAGAAACCCAGGATTATGCCATGCTGCATCTCCAATGCTATGCTGCCCGTCTAGATGTGCTGGGGACGTAGACATGTAAGATGCAATGGAAGAAGGGGATGTGTGTGAGGAGTGGAAATTCTGAAGTTTCCTGGGGCTTTGAAGCTGCTTTGGGATGAAGGAGGAAAGGACATGAGTGAAGCGGAAAGTAAAGAAGATGGTAAACGATGAAAGTATGACATTTATGCTGAGGAAAAGTCTCCGTGGAAGCGGTAACAAGAACCTCAAAACCTGAATGGTGTCTTACTGTCTTACAGCTGATAAAGCAAAACCCATGGGTGATGCATGGAGCTAAGTGCAGGAAGCTGTTAATGAAGCTTTTCCGAGGCTAATTCCTGGAAAACAGCTGTGCTGGTGCTCTTGGAGTGGAAACACAGAGCTGTTCTGCAGAGAGGAAAACTAATGGAAACCAAAGCCTGAGCATTCAGAAAATCCTGTGAAAACAAAGGTTTTGCAGGAGGTAATTCAGGGGGAGACTGTGAAACCTTCTAGAAAATGGGTATTGCATCATTTCAACAGAGGGTTAATATATTGCTCCGCATGAGTGGGCACATCACCGCCACCCAGAAGTCACCCAGCAGAGGAATCATCTGCCAAAGCAGCCCTCGGCCCCGTAAAATTCCCATCCATTATCCAGCTTCCCTCAGGTTATGTATCCAGTCACCCTCATTTTACTCACAACCTAAGTTACTGATTTGAAAACCACAAAAAAGCACGCTCTTTCAAGACTGGGAGAAAATAAATATCTAAATTCTTGAACTCTGTGACAAGCCTTTCAAACATGACTTGCTGGTTGAAAGGTTTAATCCTGAAAAAGTCCCTGCTTCAAAGGACACTGAAATCAGCCACCCTGTTTTTGTCACGCTTCTGTAACTACATATATTGAAAAGTCCCCAAAGCCCAGTACACTAATCTTTTCTGTTTATAATTTTCTGAAAAACCTCAGATCTCACCTTGAAGTTTTCTCATTGCAGATATCCTTGTGATTTAAATGTGGTTGTTGATGTCTGGGTTTTTCTTCACCTTGTAGTTCAGCCCTGGCTGGTTGTGGTGATAAAGCCATTTTCTCTGACCAGCTACAGTAACAGATTCCTTTGGGCAAAGTGGGCTGAGCAGTTCCTTTCCATCGTTACTACGTGGTGTAATCAAAGATCAATATTGTCTGATTAAGAAGACCTTCATCTGTGTGGCTGACGGGAGTTTATCTGACTGAGCGAGCTGCTGAAACGGATCACTTGCCTTTACCTGGATTTCTCTGAGTACCTCTTACCTTGATTTATCATTGCTGGCTGGTTGAAGAAGAAATGATCATCCAAAAGTGAGATCCCATTTGCCTGCCTCAGGGTCCGCGCTTTCACTTAATGACAGTTACCAAGACAAATAGTGCTCAGGAAGAAAGGGCTATGAGCCAGTTAAGAGAAAGCAGCAGGTTCCTTCAGAAGCTTAGCACGTTTCTTGGGCTCTGGGCAACACAACTTGAAGGGCTGGATCTCACCCTGGGAAACTGAGTTCCGGTGTGACTGTGTGGGACCTCCACACACACCGCTTACCCATGCACAGAAATATTTCCCGATAGATAATTTGATATTACATGTTTGACATTCACACTGTAACATAAATTCCTCCAGTCTGGAGGCAGGCACAACAGCATGCTATCAGACAGGCAACCAGAAATTCCTATCAGCTGTTTGCAAACAGCTGCAAGTTATCTCTGCAAGAGAAGGAAGAAGCAAGAAAAGCCTCTAATTATTTGGAGCTGAAAAACTGATTTTAGAATGGAATTATGTGTTTAGGGATAATTCTTGGCCAAAGAAACTGGTTAAGTCTATCAAAGTGATATTTTCTGACAGCTCCCCAAGGCTCTAGCCTGCAGTCCCAGGCACGCTGGGGCAGGGCTGGGAGCAGTCCAGCGCATTTGTGGTGTGCACGTCCCTCTCTGGAGCCTGGTACTGATGGCACTGATGGCTCATGGCTAAATGTAGGTTCATGGAAGGGCGGGTTCACTTGAGTCAGGTAGTCTTTAATAACAAAGTAATTTCAGTTATTTGGGAATACAAAATGAAATTTTTGCTTCTGATGCCCTATCTTTCTAGAGGAGCTGGACACAGCTGCGGGGGCTGTTCCTGTTTTGCACCAAAGCAATGCTGCTGCAAGTTCTCCTTCGACATCATGAAGGTGCCCGAGTGGAAATTTTAGATGTGCGCTTGTAGTGTGCAGCTCACTCAGTTAGGGATGAATTTTTTGGCTTCACCAGAGTGCTTGGCCACAGTGAGCCATGCCAGGTTTTGCTTCGCAGGGCTGATGACCTAGTGTTGGCTTGCACTGGAGGTAGATGCTTGCAGTCCTGCTTCAGATGTTTGCACAATGCAGAAATGGCATATTTACCAGACAGGAAACCGTCCCTGGCTGCTTTCACTCCAAGCCCAGCAGCCATGACCTAACTTCCCTCTGTGGAAAAAGTTTATCTTTCAGTGCTTTCTGGTTTTCTGTGTAGCAGGGGGAGCAGTTAAGAAGTTGTTCACCAGGAGTGCCCATGGGTAGCATGGCATCTTCAGCATTACAGGGGAAAGTACCAAGAGGATTTGCTGCTACTTAACGTGGCTGAGGGTACACAGAGGTGGAAAAGAGAGGATCATGGGACGAGAGTCCTTATTTCAGAATGCCAAACCCTACAGAACTGGACTTTGAGCAAAATCTGGACCTGCCTGCCCCAGGTCTTCAGTTCAGTCCAGAAATGACCAGGCGCCAAACTCATCTTGAGCATTCCCATTCAGCCTGGAGAGATTTCTGGTCAGACCCATCATTTCTGCACATGCCTTGGTTTCCTCTCCCAAATAGCAGCTGTTTCCATAGGGAAGCTGACTTCCATATGGATGCCTCTGACTTTCCACGGAAAATGCTTTCTTGCTACTCTCATTAACCATTAATAAAGGAAGCAAGAGTGGACAAAAATGACACCTACTGGATACATCTGGGTACCTTCTCTAGCATGTGTCCCTAAATCTAAAAAGATAGGTCTTTTAAAGCATGTGATGACTATAATGACTTGATGAATTTGGGGACTTGAGAGTCTAAGTACTTCTGGCCTCTAATAAGATTGCGGGGTATTGTTGTTATATTAATAGCAAAGTGCATTCAAACTCAAGATGCCTAAGGGCAAGACTAAAGTTTCCCAGGAAAGAATTGCACAATTTCTGTGATGCAGTTCTCTTGCCCATAAATTGTGGAAGTCCTGTTTTGTTCTTTTTTTCCCCTGCTACATCAGGACTGCATTGTTTAGTCCTTGAATGGTATTTTAGAACTGAAGAGTGTTTAAAACTCCTTATTCTTTAAAACTCTTTATTGCACCCTTATGGCACCCATTTTTAAAAGGGTAGCAAGGAGGACCCTGGGAACTACCAACCTGTCAGTCTCACCTCTGTGCCCGGGAAGATCATGGAACAGATCCTCCTAGAAGCTATGTTAAGGAACGTGGAAGACAGGGAGGTGATTCAAGACAGCCAGCATGGCTTCACTAAGGGCTAGTCCTGCCTAACCAACCCAGTGGCCTTCTATGATGGAGTGACTTCATCAACAGACGAGCTATGGATGTTGTCTATCTAGAATTCTGTAAGGGTTTTGACACAGTCCCCAGAACAGCCTTCTCTCTAAATTGGAAAGAGATGGATTTGATGGGTGGACTGTTTGGATGACTGGCTGGATGATCACATGCAGAGAGTAGTGGTCAACAGCTCAGTGTCCAGATGGAGATCAGCGACACATGGTATTCCTCAGGGTTCCGTATTGGGACCAGTACTCTTTACTATCTTCATCAGTGACATAGTGGGATTGTGGTCAACAGCTCAGTGTCCAGATGGAGATCAGCGACACATGGTATTCCTCAGGGTTCCGTATTGGGACCAGTACTCTTTACTATCTTCATCAGTGACATAGTGGGATTGTGTGCACCCGCAGCAAGTTTGCAGATGACACCAAGCTGAGTCATATGGTTGACACATCTGAGGGATGGGATGGCATCCAGGGATACCTGGACAAACTCGAGAAATGGGCCGATGTGAACCTCATGAGGTTCAACAAGGGCAAGTACAGGATCATGCCGCTGGGTTGGGACAACCCCCAGTATCAATCCAGGCTGGGGGATGAAGGGATGGAGAGCAGCCCTGCCCAGAAGGACTTGGGGTACTGGGGGATGAAAAGCTGGACATGAGCCGGCAATGGCGCTCGCAGCCCAGGTGGGCTGCATCCAAAGCAGCGTGGCCAGCAGGTCGAGGGAGGGGATTCTGCCCCTCTGCTCCACTCTGGTGAGACCCCACCAGCTCTGGAGACTTCAGCATAGCAAAGACATGGAGCTGTTGGAGCGGGTCCAGAGGAGGCCACAACAATGATCAGTGGGCTGGAAGAGGATAGACTGAGAGAGTTGGGGTTGTTGAGCCTGGAGAAGAGAAAGGTCCGGGGAGACCTTATTGCAGCCTGCCAGGTCATAAAGGGGGCCTGTAATGGATGGGGACAGACTTTTTAGCAGGACCTGTTGTGAAAGGACAAGGGGTAATGGCTTTAAACTAAAAGAGGGCAGATTTAGACTAGGTCTAAAGAAGCGATTTTTGACGATGAGGGTGGTGAAACCCTGGCCCAGGTTGCCCAGAGAGGTGGTAGATGCCCCATCCCTGGACACATTCCAGGTCAGGTTGGACGGGGCTCTGAGCAACCTGGCCTAGTTGAAGCTGTCCCTGCTCATTGCCGGGGGTTGAACTAGATGACATTTAAAGGTTCTTTCCAACAAAAACCATTCTATGATTCTATGATCCTTTGTGGATTAAAATTTAAGAGATGGAAGTGGAAAAGGCAGGATGTTTATTCTCAGACTAGCAAAGAAAATGTCATAATTCCAAACTATTCTGATGCAAAAGCAACTTTCTCTGAAATACAGTAAGAGTAACTAAAATTGTTTCTTAATCATGATAATTGTTGATTCTGGGGCCCAAACTAGCAAGTCACAATGTGCTGTCCTGGTGCAGGGTGGCCTTTGGGCTGGAGGTCCTCATACAGGTGCGTATACCAAGGCAAGCACCACTTGGGCAGTGCAGGCTGAGAAGGGGTGCACAAGGTATACTTCCATAAGCCTTTGCTAAAGCACATGGCTCTTCAGGTTGGATTTAAATCCTCTTTTTGGACTTCACAGCTGAATCCTGTTGGGAACATTCAGCCAGGCTTAGATATGAATGACTCTGCTCACCTATTGAACAACAGTGGATTTGGTGGTGTTAAAATTATGGTGAGAACAGATCATTATACCTTCTGTGTTTTCATAATTCCCATCAGGCTGTTAGACTGAAGCCAAATTAGAATCCTAGAATCACAGAGTCGTTTAGGTTGGAAAAGACCTTTAAGATTTAGTCCAACTGTTAACCTAACACTGCCAAGTCTATCGCTAAACTATGTCCCTAAGCACCACATATACATGTCTTTTTAATGCCTCCAGTGATGGTGACTCAACCACTTCCCTGGGCAGCCTGTTTCAATGTTTGACAACTCTTTCAGTGAAGAAATTTTTCCTAACATCCAATCTAAACCTGCTCTGGCATAACTTGAGGCCATTTCCTCTTGTTTTATCGCTTGTTACTTGGGAGAAGAGACCAACACCCACCTCACCACAACCCCCTTTCAGGTAGTTGTAGAGAGCGATGAGGTCTCCCCTCAGGCCCCTCTTCTCCAGGTTAAACAACCCCAGCTCCCTCAGCCAATCCTCTTAAGACTTGTGCTTTAAACCCTTCATCAGCTTCGTTGCCCTTCTCTGGACACGCTCCAGCACCTCAATGTCTTTCTTGTAGTGAGGGGCCCAAAACTGAACACAGGATTCAAGGTGCGGCCTCACCAGTGCCGAGTACAGGGGCACGATCACTTCCCTACTCCTGCTGGCCACACTATTGCTGATACAGACCAGGACGCTGTTGGCCTTCTTGGCCACCTGGGCACACTGCCGGCTCATGTTCAGCCGGCTGTCAACCAGCACCCCTGGCCCCCCCCCCCCCCCTTTGCTCCCAAAGCCTATAGCACTGCATGGGGTTGTTGTGACCCAAGTGCATGACCCGGCACTTGGCCTTGTTGAACTTCATACAATTGACCCCAGCCCATCGATCCAGCCTGTCCAGATCCCTTTGCAGAGCCTTTCTACCCTCAGACAGATCAATACTCCACCCAACTTGGTATTGTCTGTAAACTTACTGAGGGTGCACTCGA
>NW_010534061.1:0-1284 GCF_000687285.1 Phaethon lepturus | reverse complement strand
AATAAAATACCTCTACTCTGTGTGTACATTGTCATGTTGCACACCAGGTATACAATCCCACTTTCAGGACAACAATATGACTATAAATCAATCATCTTACTCCATAAATATTGGACAGCCCAGGGCCCATTGAGCTCTCCTGAAATGACAGCAGGCTGCACGCCAGGATCTCCCCTTGAGTAGGGATGCCTCTCAAAGTTACTCCTGGAGGCTGAGAGATTCCTTGCTGCAACAGATTCTTGGTAAGTGACTAATAGCATGCTAAACTTTGAAATCTTAGCTAAGTGATGTAAAGGTTTGATTGTGCATATATAATCCTTTAGACATAAACTGTTGACCAAGACTGGGACTAGGATGGGATCCAACCACACCTAGACTCCTGTCTGAGAAGGAGTTTAGAAAGCAAATGGGTCCTTTCTGAATCTCATGACTCAACAGGAGGTTCTCCCTGACAGTTTTGTCTGAGTTAGCCTGTCCTCTATGCAGTAAATAATCCAGTGTACCTTGCCATCAAACCTTGTTAAACCACTGTCACATTTACTATCAAACTTTGTTAAAACGCTGTTTTATATCAATAAACATATTGTTGCTTGTCTCTTGCAAGTGAAGTGCATCACTATCTGTGACAGGTGGTCTCTTGTTTTCTTATTGGTTTTCTTTGTCATTCGGCTGTTCTTCTGGAGTAACCCCAATCTCTTGGAATTGTTTCCTTGGTCCTTATCTTCATTTAACTCACATCTGCTGGGTTCAGCTAGTTCTGTGTTAGAAGCATTAGTTTTATCGGAAAGTTTACTCTCGGTCAGCTCTTGCGGCCTAAGGCTTCAACTATGTTAGCTACTAGTGCTAAGCTACTAACGCTCTTCAGAGAGAAAACAGTTAATCAAACTTATTCTATAACAGTGACTGAGAACCAGAACAAATTTGGCTACCAGGTATGATAAGCAAGTATAAACATTCCTATTTGACAAATAGTCTGGAAGCCCATTTACTAAAAGCTGTCACCATCTTTATGTTAACTTCACAAACACAAGGTTACAAAAAGTAAATGTACTTTGTACAAAAGTACAAAAGTTCATGCATCAAATCAAGACAGCATACAGATTGCAAATACAAAGTGCTCATCATGTACATATTTTTGCTAGGCATTATAAAAAAGCAAGCCACCATTAAATCTACTTGGGAATTCACACTATAAAGGAACTGCTTCAAGCCTTGTTATAAAAGGTAAGACCCAAAAAGGTAGTATCTTAGTCTAATTTTTCACAGAATCACAGAATCACTAGG
>NW_010534060.1:30041-30898 GCF_000687285.1 Phaethon lepturus | reverse complement strand
TCCCTCCTGCCCCCCCATGCTCGCAGTTCTTGCCCCCCGCTCTCTGAGAGAGCGTGTGACCCGAGATGGGAGGAAACAACGCGCCTGTCTCTGTGCTTTGTGGTGCCTGGTTGCCACCGTTCTGCCTTTTGGCAGCGGGCATACTTCCCTGTTGTTAACTGCGCTTGCAAAAGTGCCGAGAGAACGAAAGTGCACATTGCAGCAGTGTCTATCCTTGCATATACGGCAAGGAGAAGAGGCAGCAGCAAAGACCAGCAGCTAATGAGAGGTCTTAAACCTGTGTGATGAAAGCTGTCGTCTTCTGTTAAGGGAAAGCAGCTGAAGTTACATGCTCTTCTGGTGGAGCTATTTGTTAAATTTTGTGACTCTGACGTCCCCTTTTTTAATGTTTACTGACTTTGAACTCGCTGCTTTGGGAAATACAGGAAAGTCCTGAAGCCCATGCCTTTCCATTGCAGGCACTATAGTTACTGCAGGGGCAAGTGACATAACCTGAGGCCAGCATGGTTAACTATTAGGACCAAATTCTGCATGTATGTGTCCTATGCAATGCTGCTGAAGCCAGAGACAAGCTGCAGAAGATGTGCAAAAAAGGGCTTCAGTTTCTACTAGCCTTTTTAAGAGCAGAGCAGCCAAGGAAGCCTGTTTTCCTACTGCTTTGTGTGCTGAGACTGAACTCCCACAACAATTCTCTAGGGTGTCACCTTGCTACTTTTCCAAGTTGTATAATTGCTTGGTACCAGTGACATCTATGGGAGCTGAGCATCTAAATGCCTTAAGAAATCTGACTTGGAAACTAGTTACGTTTTTAGAAGTAATTTAGGAATCTTATTTCCTTTAAAATATTTTTTTCCTCC
>NW_010534060.1:0-30010 GCF_000687285.1 Phaethon lepturus | reverse complement strand
TAATTTTGAAATCTTTTTTCCTTTTAAATTATTTTTTCCCCCCCCCCCCCCCCCTTTTGTATATCTAGTAAGTCTGGAATTTACGACACAGAGGTGAAATTTTTCATGCACTGAAACTGCAAGAAAAACTTCCTCTGGCCATAACAGTGCTGGAATTCACTCTGAAGGGCTTTATCTAACCAGCTCAGAAATGGATTAGAAGGCTGACAGGTCTGTGTTAGTGGCCTCTAACACTGCCACAAGTGTCAGAAAGGCAATATCAATCTATGTGTGAAGTGGATAACTAAAAATGCAGATTTGCTTGCACTTAGGTAAACCCATCCTTGCATCTACGCATCACCTATCTTTGAGGTTGTACTAGGTCCAGGGATGGATGTTCATGTTCACTTCCTGAAAAAATAAAAAGGAACTGGAAGAAAATCAGAGCTTAATTTATTCCACACTACAGTTACAAATCACATATACAGGTCATATAAGCAATATTTCAATGACAGTGAAACAATTTGTTCAACTCTTAATCATAACCACAGTAGTAAGAGAACAGTAGAACTACCCCAAAGTTGCAATTCCTCCCTATATGTTGAAAAACAAGAATTAGAATTAGAATTGAGAATGGATAAACTGTGATTGACAGTTAAAACTATGCATAGGTACCACAAAAAGCTCAGCAATAAATATAAGTGCTTGTGTGTATGTTAATGTATGTTACCTCCAGTATATATGTTGATGTATATTTTCTTCAGTGTATATTGATGCATATCGCCACCATATATATTGATACCTCATATAAATTGATAAGAACTGGGTACTGGGAAAATGATAATTTTACTCTTCTTTCCCCTTGCAATGAAAGCTGTCATCTCTATGGACAGACCCAGGTATGAACTAATGTTTGTGCAAAGATCTTCCAGTGAACTGAGTGTGTAGGCAGATGTGCAAGAAGTTAAGAAAATATCACTCTGTTTGCAGCATTACTGCCTACTCCCTGCTGCAATGCGCCTAACTTTTAAGCACCAACATAAAATCAATTTACAAGAGTGGAAAAATGAGTGACGACAGATTGAGAGTGGCTGATCTCAACACACCAAGGCTAGTGACCAATGAGAAATTATTTGGGTTGGAAAGAAGGTTTTTAAGGCATTTTTGGGTAATCTCATGGTATAAAGAGATCAATTAACATCAGAATTACCTTGCAGAACTTGAACCTTGCATTATATCCCCTGCAGGTTTGCAAACCACAAATTCTTCCTTTGTCATGTAGATTTAAATCAAGAAGCTGGTTGTCACGACATGCCTTGGCAAGAGAATTTTAAACACCTAACTTCATGAATTTTAAAACAGTTCCAGTGCAGACCATGAAACCCAAATTCTAGGTCCATCGGGCAGACACTGGTGTAGCACAGTTCCATCCTTAAGATTAGTTTTGGTTGTGGTGGGGAAAAACAGAAGGGCAAAGCAACACATAGACAGTATTTCAGGTGACAGTTTTGGTTACACTATCATAAAATTTCTGGGCTACTGACATTTGGTTTGCCTTTTGACAGAATCCTGTCACTGTTTTCTCTTGTGGTTGCTTGAGGTGTAAATGGGTTTCATTATCCAACTGCCACATCACTCCTGACTGCTTTTCCTCTTGGTCCCCACCATGTAAGAGCTGGGCTGGCTCCCTTAGGTGGGTGAGGGCCAGGAGACACCAAGGTGCTGTGGGAAGTGTCACAGCTGAAGAGGTGATAAGCTTCCCTCCGGTGCATAAAACCAGTATTTGTACTAAAGTTCCCACTAGAGGTTCCCCATGAAGGTGGGAAACATTCGGATAACATTTGCGACCTCTGGAAAGAAAGCCAGATAAAAAAATCTGTTGCCAGTCTCTGGCAATGGATTCTCAGGTTAGCAGCAGTCTCAGAGACAGCTTGAAGAATCAGGTATTATTTACTTTACAAAAGAAGGCAGTTCCTTATAACATTGCATCAGAGAATGTAGTCCCACCAAGAATTTTATGGCTTCAGGGCAGCTGGATTTGATTATTAATTTGTCTGCTACAAAGACTGTCTTTTCTAAGGACAATATTTGGGAACTGAGACTCAGAGTATAAGTCTGATTTATATGTTAAATTAAGCAGTAGCTATAATGAGGACAGGCTCTGACTGAAAATACAGATCTTCATAAAGAAAAATTGAATGGATACCTTGAGTCAAGTTTTGGCCCAGGACTTGTTACATCAGTACCCATCTGTGTTGCAGATATCTGGTGTGATCTTTGAATTATCAACCGGAGGCAATTTGCTCAAGGCCAAGAGATGTTAAAAAACCCCCAACTAATAAGGTCTTATTTAGGCTTTATTAAAAACCCCAACTTATTAGGCCTTAATTAATAATGATTAAAATGACCTCCAAAAGTTTGTGATGGTTGTGCATCAAATTTACTCTGACATCAGAAAAATTAAGTGATTCTGGAAATCTCACCAGGCACTTACCTGCCATGTTAGGTAGCCAGATAATTTTGAAAGTCTGGTCCCACTCCAGGACTCAGTTTCCTGTTTCTGAAGTGGTGAAATAGCTCTTCCCTACTTAACAGGGCTTTTATGAAAAGAAACACATGTACTGAGACATACTAAGACATTCTGGTAATGAGAACCATGAAAATAATTAAAATAAACCTTCTCCTTGCTTGGGAATACTGGAAATTGCTTTTTGGAATTTGCAGAGCAGAAAACCAATAATAATAAGAGAAAGGGAACAAGCATAAATGAAAACACATCTTGCCCTAACTGGGTCTTTACTCACTGTGGGATTTAGGGAAGATCTAAACAATTTTCTCCAACATTTTTGTCTTTTTTGTTTATTGTTGTTATTTAGTTTTTAAACCACCTTCCATATCCTTCTTGTGACTAGCACCTCTCCTGGGGCTACCTGGAAGGTGCAAGCATAGATCATGGCCTGCATCTCTCTGCACAGAGCTCGTCTACATTGCTGTGCCTAATCCTGAGCGTTAATGAAAAGAAAGCCTGAGGGAAGGTCTTTGCACTGTAGCTGAAACCAAAGTGCAGTAACGTTTCCAGTCATCCCTGAGCTTGATACACTTGAGAGGTGAAGGGAAGCAGAGATGATATTAGACTATTTTCATGTCCTTTTTGACTACCTCGATCTCACATGGGCCCCAGTTTGAGAGAAGGGATTTGTGTCTCTACCGTCATAAATCAGAGCAGGGGCTGCTCTACTTCTGGCAGCAACAGTTACCTTGATTCTCACTTGAAGCAACTTTACACCCTCTTTACATTGCTGATGTCATTCAAAAGGGAAATGGAGCCAAGCCAAGCTGAAACCTAGGGTGAACGTAAATCTTTTTTTGTTTGTTTTCTTTTATTTCAGGAATCTATGTACATTGAAGAGTCCTCAAATAAAAATGGTGTGATTTCTTTGATTTTCTCTCTGAAAGAAGAAGTTGGGGCACTGGCTAAAGTTCTGCGCACATTTGAGGTAAATATTTTCCTTCAGGAGACTTGACCAAGTCTTTACATTTTTGCTTTGCAGCAACATTTGGTCAGGGTATTTGTGGTCATGTTTGTGATTCCGTTTCATTGCCATAATGGGGGAAAGCAGCATGCATTTCTTTTCTGGGGTCAAAATCCCTTAAAATCTTGGAGCAGAAGCAGCCTTTTTAAGTTAAAATTTGATTTCAAACTTTTAAATTAAAATCTCTACTTTTAATTGGGCCATAATCTGAGATTGACATCTGAGTATGTATGTGTATATGTACAGAAAGGCAAATATAAGCTGCCTGTGAGCCGTGTGACTCATAGTACACGTCACATGAAGTATTTCTACTGGGGGCAGCTACCGTCCTCTTAGCCCTTGTCCATCTCAATAAATCTGATTTAAACAAGGCCACCATCTCCCATCAGTAGTACTTCTACAGAGCGGGTAGAGGGTACCAACAAAACAGCATGAAAATGGCAGCACCTTGTTTACACCAAAGGGACTCAGCAACTTGTACTGGCTGATTTGGAAAGCTTTTGGGAAAACAAAGAGCCATTTACCTTTCAGGACATTGTGTGTCTATTTATTCTTGCAGAAATATTTCCCAGATGTCATGGATGCTGTTTAAAAAGCATGAAATCCTTGCAATTCATGATGGTTGTGTTGCAACACACAGAGCTGTGTACTCTGTGCTCCCAGGCAAATACACTGTTATATTGGTTTCCTGACTTCTTTTTTGTTAGAACATCACCATGTAATAGTTGTGTCTGAAAGCAGCATTTTCTATAGAGCACTGTAAAAAGTTGTGGCCTGCATACTTTCCATTCATAAACTGAATTGACTAGGAAATTAAAAGTTTGTGTGGTATTAGGATAAATTAAAAATAATTGAGTTATGGGACATATTTGATTCATTAAGATGAAGGAAAATTCCTACCAACAACAGCAGAGCTAGTCTAAATCTGTGAAGTGAACACTGCAATACAGTCCTGCAAAATGACTGTATGTTGGTGGCGTGCATGTCTGTAAGTGAATTAAGGAGACTGTTGATATTCTCTGGTTAAATGCATTGCTGTCTACTAATCAAATTGCTGTCAACTCTAAAGGAAAATCTGCAGGGGAGCTAGTGTAGCAAAGAGACAAGTAGCCTCTTCTTGGATGAGACTCTTCTTGCCCCAGAGCAGGTACCTAAACTAGACCGGCTGAGTCATGGTTGGCAACTGAGGGGATGGGGCTCAGCTAAAGGTGTCTGCACTGGTGGCTGGGTGGTTTCCCATCCCAATGAAGCCAATTCTTCCTGTGCGAACTTGCAGTTGCCCTCAGCACCAAGGCTTAGCAAGAGACATGGCACAGGTGCCCTTATATCTGTTTTGCATGCTGTTGATGATGTAGCAGGGAAGTGGATGGGAGGCTGGAGGACAGGGTTTTAATGGTACAAGCCTGACCTGCAGCTTCAGTTCCTCAGGGCTGTCATTAGTGAATTCATGAGCGTTGGGGTGTGTAAACCAGAGCAGCCCTTGGGCTGTTCTAACTCAGTGCAAAGGACCTCACCCTGTGTAAGACTCATGCATGTGCACAGCTGAGATAACCTCCACCCTTTCCCACCTGGGCCATAACCACGGTGCCTCAGAGACACAGGCTTTGTGTTCAGTGACATCCACAGCAGAGATGGGGAAGACGGTGATACGCAGGTGAAGGGTGGGGGCAAGAAGGAAGACCTTGAGAGCATTTTTTCCTCTTGTACCCCTTTTTTGCTTTAATAAAATCAACTGTAAGATGCAGGTCAGCTACAGGTTTTAGTTTAGACTCTCTGTTGGTGGGCTCCTCTGGGCAGGGAGACCCCCTTGCCTTGTCCCCAGGGTTTCTGTCACTGGCTCAGCGCTGGCCTGGGGAAATGCAATGGGTTTGTCTCAGAGGGGTGGCACAGGGAGGAGATGGGGGACCAGCTGCTCTGGCTGTCGTTGCTTCACACAACCACATGAAGTAGGAAAAAGGAAAATACAAAACCCACAAAATATGATCAGACTGTTCCTTGGGGCAGATGCGGCACTGCAGCCATTGAGCCCTTCGGAGGGCCAGACCTTGTGCGGCTGCTGGTGCTGATGGCCATGCGTGGCATGTTTGGAACCCCTCTGATCCTTGCTGAGCCTGGGGGCTGCCCAGGCTGCCGGGGTCTCTCTGGTCACTGGCATGTGGGAGTGCAGGCGGAAAGCACAGCTCAACCCCCTCTCCCTCTTAGCTCGCACTTGGGAGTGACTAAGGGACAGTGCCTCCAGCACTCACTTTGAGGGTTTTGCCTCTTCTCTAGCCAATCTATAAAATGACTCTGGGACATGAAGGGGGGACGAGGAGGGGTAAGAGAGCTGTAAATATGAAAGTCTTGAAAATAAATCTTCCTTCAAGACAGGGAAAAAAGTGTGGAAGAAGGACCCAGACTGAGACACAGGGAATTGGGGGATACCTAAAGAAAGGAGAGATCTCGTGGTGCCATCAGCAGCCAGGCTGACTTTCTCTAAAACAGATGTCTGTGTGGACCTGGGGAGGTTCATACCCTCCTTGGTTTAAGAAAAAATGTCTTAATTTTTGACAGGAAAAAATTAACAGGAAAAAATTTCCATTACTCTGGGAGGGCTGTTCAGTCACTCTTGTGTTCCCGCCCAGGATGCAGGAGCAACTCCTCAGTCCCAGGTTCACATCCTGCGCTCTGTGCTGGGGTGAAACTTGGCCAGGCAGTAGCCCCCACTACAACTTGATCTCCACAAGAGCCCAAAGGGAGCTGCGCTGTGCTCCAGCCTGGCCCTCCTGGCTCATCAAGCACCACGGCTGCTCCCCAGTCCAGACGTAATCTGTATTTACCAGGAGGCAAATCTTCCAGGGAAGGAAGTATACTGTGTCCAAACACAGCCCAGATGAACTGGGTAAGCCCTTGTGGTGGGCCAGGATGGACTGAGGGTAGGGGAGCCTTATATCCAGCTAGGTGAAGGCACAAGGCCAGTGGCTACAGAAAGAGTGCTCATGGCACAGAATTATATCTTGTAACTGAGACAAGTCTAAGAGCATTTCAATGTGTTTTGGGGAAACATGAATGTTTGTCCTACTCAAACATACCTTGGGGTTGCTCATGCAGTGGACAGAGTGCTGCATGCTCTCACATTTGGATTTTTTGCTCAAAGACCCAAACTTTTGTTTTATGTTCAGGTCCCAGTTGCACACAACTATGTGGCTACAGTGACAGCTGTTGTTTTTCTGATGTAGCTTGAAGGCTTTTTCCTGAGAAATCTCCTCTACGTACTCAGCTCTTTATGTCTGCTGGCTTTATGTCCAAAATGTACTTGATTATATCCACTTTTTTCTTCTGTTTACTCTTGATTTGTATTCTTTCTAATGTGTTTCAGTGTTTGGCCAATGCACGACATCCAAAAAGAGCAAGCAGTCTATATGGAAGAAGGGCTGGACCCTCAGAAGGGCAGGCACATATTTAAAGAAAGACTATATAGCTTTTTAAGCTAAAAGCATTTCTGTCTCTAAAAGCAAACCCAGACCATGTCCATGGAAGGGTTCGCTATCCACTTTGGGTGGGAGGAGAGTCCTTTCCCAGTCTCACACACAAAAATAAACACCACTCAGGAAGACCCCCCCCAAACACCAGACCTCAGCAGGCTCCTAAGATCTTCTGACCCCTGGCTCTTGTTCCCCCTCTGTTTTGCAAATCCTTGCCTGGCTGTGTGAATCTGTCCCCCCTGGACTGCTCTGTACCCAGGGTGCCCTATGCCACTGTTGACAGTACAGTCCCTGCAGTCCCTTCTCCACCTTCCCTGTGGAGAAGCAGTGTCCGTGGGGCCAGGCTTGCACTCTGACACGTGCTGTAATGTAACAGCAGCTCAATCATGCCCAGCAGTAAGTAGATTGTTAAAACTGAATCCAAGCTGCTTCCACACTAGCTGCTCTGTGTGTATATTGGGATGTGGTAAAGATTCACTTTCTGCTGATCAAACCCAATTATTTTGCACTTGAAAAGCCTATTTGTCCATAAGCTTTATCTGTCCTTGTGTGCATACAGCTTCCTTATGGGTTCTGCTTGGGCAACACCTCTGTCCTCATTGCAGGCTTGAGGGTGTCCGTAGAGCCAGCATAAACCCACCAGCAGAATCTTTACACCAACTTAATTTTAATAGCACCCGCTGTACACTAAGGCACTGCTTGGTACAGCCATATGCTGTTTATTTGTCTCATGCTATTTCAGAATAGCTAGGAAGCCAAAACTCAAATAAATACTTTAGTCAGAACATCACACATAAGTAAAATACCATGCTTAAAATCAGGAAGACAGAATAGGCATTGTGGAATTATGTTTCTTTTTTTGATTCACTGGACACATCAAAAAGTTACAGAATGTAAGTCCAGGTCAGAAAAAGACAGAAGTATTTCAGATTTCTTATCAAAACTGAAAAAGCAAAGCAAAGCAGAACATTTTGGGTTAACCCAAGTGTTACACATGATGGGAATGTTTATTTTTCTCTGTAGTGATAGAAGTCTATTGAAATTGAGATCACTTTTTTAAACAACAACAAAGTCCATTCTGAAAGAAAAAAAGTGAAAAAAGAAGTTGTCCCCTCTCAAAGACTGGTATTTCCAAAGTTAAATTCATCATTAAAAATATCAGAACTAAACATTTCAATATGTAAAAAGGATTGCCCTCAGTTTTAGTTGAATTTTTTCCACATGAATTTGTGAATACATTAATCTCATCCAAATTCTTTTCCTGATGGATTTACAAGTAGTAGAAGACATGTCAGCTGTAGTATGTGGCAAACATTGGGTTGGAATATATTACAAGTTTGCTCAACCCGTTCTCAGAGGGGAGCCTTCCATCCTCTCTTCAGCAACATGACCTTCCCAAACACAGAGCGGGACTTCAGTACAAGGTCCTGCCATCAGTGGTGTTACTTACAGTGTGTAGGGCTCTAGCTCAAAAGCAATCCCATCAATTTGCGCTGAGTAGTACTCCTGCTCCCAGAGTAAGTTACTGCTCCATGGGAGGACTGGATGGGAGTAACAGGTTGTACTAAATGAGATCCTGCACTTTCAGAGCCATCTTTTTTCTGCTGGCTGTGCTCTTTTTCTGTTTAGGAGCTTACTTTATTCAACAGAAAGTCCAAAGTGACTGTGATCTCTTTGTCCCTTGGGGAGGTATTGGCTCTGCAGTGGTTTGGGTTGTTTCCAGATCAGGAGAAGCGAGCAGTCACTTTGGCCAGGGGGTGTGTTGGAGGTGTCTGCAGTGATAGGTGAACAGGCCAGGCATGCCTCTATCAAGAGACTTGTTTTTTTCCATCATATTATGCATATGCACAGCTACAATCATTTTGTTACACCTGAACTCACTGCTCCAAATCCATGTCCGCAGTCTAGACTCTCCTCTTTCCAGGGCCAGGAGAGCAGGACTCCTTGATCTAGTAAACCAACATGAGTTTCAAGAGAGGAGTGCCCTCTTGCTAGGTGCTTGTGCAGTGCCACATGTTGTCATGTATGTTTTTTGGGTTGTCCTGCTCCACGTGGTTTGTGGCTAAACGCCTCATACCAAACTTTAGGGTTGGAGCAGAAGTCCCGAGCAATGGACACCAGGGGCTGCTCCAGGGCCGTTTGCCCTCTGCAGCTGTTTGCTGGCAGGGGCCAGCTCTGGGTCCCTTTGCCTCCATGAGCTTGTCATGTGAGGAAGACCTTAGCAGATGTGAAGCAGAAGATGGGGAAGTATTGTCTTCAGCTGAGAAGCAGGTCCTTGGACAGTAAAGCTGAACATGGCTGGGGAAACCTTGGCTGAAGGCATCACTGTAACTTCCTAACTCCCTTGATCTCCTGTGAAAATTAGGCATTAACCTTCTATTTGTGCTTCTGAGAGTGACTTCCTTCAGGAAGCCCTGAACTAGCCCATGGCAAGGGTTAAAAGAACATGTAATTTATTTTTTTTATCAGACAAGTGCAAGTAAATCCTTGTTTTGGGAGATTTCACCCAAGTTCTCACTGAATGTCGATTAGTGGCACTGTAGCGCTGTTGACGGTTCTTCATCTGGTAACAGTGTGGGGGCTCCTGATGAAGCCAAACTTACTTAATGACCACAGTCATGAAAACAAGCTGCAGACAGATTTCACAGCTGTACTTAGTTTTAGCAATCGTATACAAGAGCAGTTAGTAATGTGTAAACAGAAGGACATATGAACGCCATGGGAAGTAGTAGCCCATAATGTTCCCAGAAAGTATCCATCCCCACTGAAAGTTTCCTCATGTAGCTACAAAAACACAACTTTTCTATTCCCATGATCATGCCATTAAACTCTCTGAGAGTGGGACTAAATTGTCCAGTGGTGACCTCTGCAAGACTGCTGAAGTAGTGTAACACCAGGTTGGTTTGATCCTGCTGGTGTGGGGCAACTGCAGTGTGGAAGATGCTCTGTTGGGATGGCATAATCAGAATGACCTGAGGAAAGGGCTGGAGATGCTTCACAGCCTCTGACGGGGAGCCAAGGCACTGTGGGGTAAGGCAGGCAGGGAGATGGACAATCTTCTGCGCCCACCATTGTCTCTTTTGTAAATTGATACCTGTATTGCTAACCCCTGTCATTCAAAAATCAGGACTTATACAAAATGGACTTAGTTCTAACTTGATTTTTGAGCTGAGAACATGTCTCGAGACTTCTTTCTCTGATGGGGAGTGATAGAGATACCGTTAACTTGGATATTCAAATAATGAAAGCTGAGACCTTTCACCCCCAGGAGTGGAGGTTTTAAGAAAAAAAGGGAGAAATTTGGAGTGACTTCTGTTAACTTCAAGGGCTCTGGCAATATTGTACCCCTGTGATCTCCATTAGATGTTACACATAATGCTACCTCCAGTCCTCAAGGCAAAATCTGTTCTGAATCATTAATACTTGCTAAAAAGTATATTAGAAATGGCCTACTACACTGCTTTGTGGTCAATGCAAGGTGAACAGCTACCCCTCCTCTATCAACACAGAAGCACTCGAGCAGATATGTGGTTGTATGATAGGAGGTGTCCACATAGGAGAGAATCAACCTGTATGCTGATCATAAACCTGAGGAGAGGTAGGGATGCACCAACCTGTTACAAGTTCTTTGCAGCTGGAATGGATGATGGGGAGAATTCAGCAAAAGCATGTCTCATCTTATGCCATGGGCTCATCTGATTCCTAACAGCTCTAAAATAGGAAAGGCAGAAGAGACCAATGTTAATAGTCCATGCGTGAATCCAACCTCAAACATGCGACAGCCCAGATCTTCCAAAACCAGTTTTGTTAGGAATTAGGTTACATCAACAAAAAATAGCTCAGAAATCATGAAGTCCCATAAAAGAAATACAGAATTTTTATTAGCTGTCTTTTGAGGACATACATTGTCAAGATTTCAAGCTCTACTAAAACATATAGAGAGACTGAAAACTGCTCAAAATAAACAACTAAAGCAAAAAATGCCCCCATTCTCCTTTCTTAGGTAACCATTTGTTTCCAGAAGTTGGAGATTTAAATATAGCATCAACTACTGTGAGAAACCTGATGCAATTGCAAGATTTGGCAATGCAGAGGATACAAAGTTTTGAACAATGTGAAACTATGAAGATTAAACACTAGATGGAGTAGTTGGACTAGAATGAAACTGAGATTTGTAAAGCAACACTAGTAACAGAGCCACTGTAAATATTTTGAAATGAGGGGCTTAGTAGCAAGGCACAACATATGAGAGTGTGTTTCTCCAGAAGCGCCAGTTCAGGGAGTTGGATGTATGCTGCTGGATTCTTGCTCTGAAAACAGTCACCAGAAGGGTTCTCTCTCCACCTTCTTTGCTGTGAGGTCCTGAAGCCTCAGTGCAAAGAGGTGATTGGGTTGGCTCTGCACGTTGCTGAGCCGCAGGCATCCCTCAAATAAACAGAAAAACAGCTTCACACGCTGTGGGAAGCTGTTCTGCTTATCTCAGGTGTAAAAAAGGAGGTGATTCTCTCCATGAGCTCCTTCCTCCCTGTCTTCTCTTTTTTCCTTTTTCCCAGTCTCTTAGGTTGCGGTGGTACTTTGGGAGGCATTGATGCTCCTGCTGCCTTAAGCATGTCTTGTGCCCACTCTGCAGCTTGTCTCTTCATTCCCAGGCCCGGCATCATTCCCTCCATTTTGTGTGCGCTACTGTTTGTGCAGCTGCTCCCTGAGCCAGGTTGGAGAGCTGGTACAGCGGAAAAGCCATCTTGCCCCGCCCCACCCAAAAAAAAAAAAGGATATAGTTGAGGTACCTGTCTGATCTCTCAAACAGCTCTGCTATCTCCAGGGCACGGATGCTGAGGCAGGGATGAACGCTTGTCCGTGGGGAAGGAAGCAGGAGATAACAGCCACCAAAGAGAGGGCCACGTTATCACAGCCTCTGCAAGATGTAGAAAGCCCAGGCAGGACCCGGGACCCCATTATCTGGTGAAACTACACAGAGACAGAATTCAACACCCCGACACACCAGTGCAAGGGGAAAGTAAAGCAGCACCTCAGGGTGCCTGCCCCGAGCCTTTGACACGGGGAGGTTTTCCACCCACTTTTTTTGAGGGGCTCTGCGGAGCAGCCGGACGGCCCTGGGCTCCGGGTGCCGGCCCCACGTTGCTGCACTGCTCTCCGCAGCGCGGCCGCGGCAAAGGGGCCGGCAAGGCCCCTGCGCTTGCTCTCTGTCAAAAGCTGCCCAGCCCCGAGTCCTCCGAACTTCCAGCTCCGGGCCGCCCCACCTCCCAGCGCCTCACCAAGCGGAGGGTACAATGTGTGGTCTGTTTGCGAAACGGGGCTTCGGAGGCCTAAAACAAATTGTCCTCAGGGCCCAGGACAGCGGCGGCCATTCTCTCCCCCAGACGGCCCTGTGAGGATGGTGGATCTCAAGAGCAGCAGTTGGTGAATGCGCTTTTGACCTTTTCAACTTATTGTATTGGTATCTAGCCAAACAATTTAAGTTCATCTGTAGCGTGTGACACTCAGGAAACAGAGGAATGACATGCATGCTGTTTCCTACCAAGTAATAAACTGCCTTTTGTGATGGAGTGAATGAGGCCTTTGCCGCTGATGGCCAGATGCCCCCATGCACTATGCAAGCACTGAGAGGAGCAAAGAAAACCTTAAAGGGCTTGAGAAGCTCAAACTAGAGGGAGGTGCAGAAAAAAAAGCTTCCCTCTTTCTTCCCTGTAGGTTACAAGTAGATCCTCGCAGCATTTCTTCATGGATGAAATCCTGACTCCACTGCAGCAAGGGGTTTGACACTGACAGCAGCAGGGCCGTCATTTCAACCCATGTAGTTTGGGGTCTTCTTAAGCCTGAAAGCAGCAAAACAAAAGCTTCTCCAAGGCTGCTGAGCACCATGTGTCAGCTCCTCTGACTCTTCTGTGGCTGATCTTCAGGACCAAATTTCCTCCAGGTGTTTGTCTATTTGTCCCAGGGGACAGAAGCCCAGACCTGTCTTGGCATGCTTTGGTCATGGGTTCAGTGTGAGCCTGACAGGAAGGTTGGGTGGTAAAGTCAGCATCAGCTGAAATCTGCTTAAAAAGTTTTTCTAAAAAACAATACACCCTAGTATTTTTATATTCAAATTACAGTGCTCAGGAAAACATTTGAGTTCAGCTAAACTGAGGTAGATTTCCCTGGACTTGTGTTTAAATGACTGGAAAAATAGGATTTTTAGCTACTTGTTGAGTAGTGGTGAGGCGGAATTTGAATTTCTATGCTAAGGAAAAGACTTTGCTGTGAGAGTTATCACACTCTGAAGGAGTTGCCCAGAGAGGTTGTAGAGTCTCCATCTGTGTTGATACTCAAAACTCAACTGAACATGGTCCTGAGCAATCAGCTCCAGTGGACCCTGCCTGAGCTGGCTTCTTGCACTAGATGATCTCTAGAGGCCCTGGCCAACCTCAGCAGCTTTGCGACTCTGTGATTTTGTGATTCTGTGGTTTAAAACACCCATGCTTTTATTTGCACAAACCTGGGCTGCCTTTTTGGTGCAGTTCTATATTTCCCATTGGATCTCTGCCCAGCACCTGCTCACAGCCCTGGAAAATGTGCAGGTGGCTTTGCAGGTGACTGTGCAGTGGGTTGGCAGAAACTTATCTCACAGGGTGCCCAGCTGCTTGCTTTTCCAACCTCCTTTCAAGATACTCATAAATACAGCATTCACTTTCTCATGAGAGGGTTCTCTACAGGTGGAACACCTACTTTCCATGTTGATCCTGGGGAAATGTTCTTGTCCACACAGACAAGCTCCCAGTATGTACTTGTGGCACTAGAGGCACCATTTACAACACAAAGCCTGTTTACAGCTTGTATCCTGATTCTACCTTTTCCAAAGGTTTATGTAGTGCATAGTCTTTGTGTTGGTGCTCTGCACAAGGACAAATCCCGCACCCTTCTCATTCTTCCTTTTTGTCTCTCTCCCTGTTGTGAAAGTCCTCAGTCCAGTGGCCACCAGAGGCAAGTCTCTACTTTTGATTTTGAGTTATTTGGATTGTATAGTATGGGTTGTTGACTGACACATGAATTTTAGCTAGTCTTTATGTCATGCTTCTTCCCCCAAGACCTGTGGGACCAAAAGCTCTCTTTCTGATAGGAAAAAGGTATAAACCTGACCCACATTGAGTCCCGACCTTCCCGTCTCAACAAAGATGAGTATGAATTCTTCATTAATTTGGAAGGCAAGAACGTTCCAGCACTGGACAAGATCATCAAATCCTTGAGAAATGATATTGGAGCAACGGTCCATGAACTTTCACGAACAAAGAAGAAGGACACTGGTAAGGATACACTGACAAGCATAACATTGATAAGAAATACAGAGGTCACATGCTTAAATGACTTTTTTTCTTGTAGCAAAGGAGTTCCTCTTGGATCTGTATGGCTGCATTTCCCTCCCTCTGCCTATTTTGCCTATGTTGTAAGCTTTTTCATCTGGAGATTTTCTCTCAGTGTGAACTGCCATGCTCCATGTTTTGCCATATTTCTGACTAGGTCTCCTGGGAACTGATGTTATGTTGTGTTGTCGTCTGTCTAACTGATTGGCAGCACTCAGTCTCTTAAAGACAGCTTTGTTGCAGTAGCTTTTTACACTCCCTGCAGAAGTTAATAGGGATCAAAGGATGGTTGGAGTTACAGGCTAAGGGCTCAACTTGTAAATCCCTAAGCCATGCTGCAGAAAGTTGTAGGTACATCTATTTTCTGCTGCTGGTCTTTGCCCTATTTTAAAATAGGCAGCATTTATATACACAGTTTTTGGCAAGTCATGCAGGGTGGCAACTTTTGTTCTTGATAAACACCTGTAATGTGAAGGAATAACAGGGGTGCAGGTGGGACCCATACCACCATGTTAAATGCAGAGAGGTTAGCTTATCAAGCCCGATGATATGTCCCCTGACTACCATCCCATAGCCTTTGGACCGCTGAGCACTGAAAGCCACTGCAGGGCTTGTACACTTTTAGCCTTTTCCTATGTTGCCTGTCCACACGAGAACTTAGACGAAGAGATCTTGGTGTGGGATGCACTACATCTGTCTAGTTACTGTCTGCCCTGATTCAAAAAGCCCACATAAACTCAATCAATCACAGTTATAAAGGGCAAACAGTACCAGAAAAATCTGCAGCTGCAAGCATGGGCTTGGCTTGCAGATGGTAGATCAATTCCCCTGAGAAAACCAGGTCCCCCACTCCCTGCTCTCCCTCACACAGGTACATGTCAGTCCAACACCATCCTTCTGTCTCTCCCCTTTTTGGATGCTCCTCACTCCTGCTGTTGAAACTAGGGAGGCTCTACCACCCACTTTGATGGGAGCAGGAATAGCTCTTCATTCCTCTAAGAAATCCCAGGGAGGTCAGTTGTAATTCTTCAGAGAGAAATGAGGAAAGATTTTGTGAGTTGTCTATGCTCCTAATTCTCAGAGATTTGCTGGAGTTGAGGCTGCTCGGTACAGTGGTGGCTACCCAGCATCCAGTCCGAGACATACTTAAATGCCTCTTCAGATAACAGATGTGATTTTAATAGGATTTCAGACTTTAAATACTTTAGGTCTGGATCTTCCTCTTCCTTCCTAGGAACAACATGAAAAGACATTAATACCTTCTTGAGATCAATGTTGGTAATCCTTTTACCGTTTCCTTTGTGTCCTACCCATGACATTACATTTGGAGATGAAAAAGTAGGCGGCAGATACTCTTTGGAGTCAGTTCTCTCCATTCATGAGATGAAGGGACAAAAGGTTGATTAGGCAATTTATGATCACATCAAATCAAAGAGGTTCTCTTTTGGGGGCTTTCTTATGTCCAGAAGAAAGCTACAGGGCCTAGCAGGGCTTGCCATTACTTTTGTTTTTCTAATTATTATTAAGAAGTTAATAATAAACTTCATTAAAAAATATAGTTGTGAATAGCATAAGGCAGAGTCAGATAGAGATACAGCTCTAAATATCAGCCAAGGAAGGCTTGTGAGTGAAATTCTGACCTCACAGAAATCAAGACTGCTGTGGTCGGCTGTAGGATTAGGAATTCACTGCATGTTACTGTGTTGATCAAAGGTTTTTTGAGCTAGATTATCCTGTCAGTGCTGCAGAAATGGACTTGATCCCCTTCTGTCTGAGAGGATAACTTGTGTTTGTTTGTTAGTTTCAGAAATTCAGAAACAGTACAAAGTGGGAGCAATTTATCGCCAAGGAAAGAGGAAGATTGATATTTCTTTTTGCCCTTTCCCTTTTTCTTTTCTTTTTTTTTTTTTTCAATTTCAACTTGTCTCATGAGTAGTAAGGGTCCAGTGAAACTGAAATCCCCAAAGAGCCGTATTTTAAAAGGTCAAACAAGCCCTGCTTAGGGGCTGAACTGTGGGTGGCAAATTCTGGGCTGAGGCAGCTACAAAGGCAGAAGGAGATGGGAGCAGCCTGAGCTGTAGGAAGTGTAGTAAGATACTGTCCTTTATCAGCGATGGCATTAACAAATAACAGGCCTCATGGAGCCTTTTAGGTCATCTTGCCTTTCAAATGTATCTTCCTGGTAAATCTGGTCATAATCCACAGATGCACTTGTGTGAAATTTTATCCCTAAAATACAGAATGACAACAATATGCCCCCAGGGAACAAAATCTCAGAAATACGGTTTATGGGGATATTGCCACATTTTTCTCAGTGGGCAGGTAAAGGCTGGGAAGGTTTCCTCCTGGAGGTAGTCCGGGGGCCCTGGGACCGATTTTTTTACTGCTGTCTAAAGATGCTCTCAACCTTTCCTTGCTAAGGATTCATTTTGCTCGTGCTCATGATCTGAGGAAAAAAAATCCTATTTTACTCAGTTTCCTGTAGGAAGTATACAGTGCCATTCTTGGGGCACTGCTTTGTGGACAGTCGGAGGAAATTTTGGTATTCTGCCCCTCCTGTATAGTTCAGTGTTAAACACATGTCTGTGTGCTTTATTGGGCAAGGGATAAAAGAATGTCTTTTTCTTTTTATTTTTTTGTCTAGTCACTTTAACTGCTTTTAGGGGCTTTTCTCAATTAAATGCAAAATATAATTTTGGTTTCCCTTTGGTACACCCAAAGAGTTACAAATACCAGATTTGGATCAACAGTGTAATTTTAGCTGAGAGCAGGCCAGTAAAAAGCTCTAAATCCAAAGGTAGTTTTAGAGCGTTAGACAAGATGGGCTAGCAGTCACTGGGCCAAAAGCCCTTGCAGAGATGGAAAGATTTGTCGTGAAAACACAGCGCATCTCTTCATGGCTCTTTTGGGAAACAATTTGGGTATCTGCAGTCCACTTTGAGCCCATGAATAAAAAGAATTAAATATTATTCTGTTGCAGCATTAGGGAAATGCAGACAATTTATTCATTTCTGAGACAGACTGGGAGCTGAAGTTCTTTAGGGGCCTTGTTTGCTAAACCCTGAGGCTGGCCAAAGCATTTGGGACTGTTTAAAAAAGGGCTAAACCTGGGCCTCGAACTGCTATAAATTGTGTAGACCTGTCTTTGACCCTCCTCACAATGGTCCAAATGGAGGAGTTCTGCAGAAGTCCTTGCTGCCCCTGCTTTGCTGCCTCTCATATAAATGGCTTATTAGCATTCTGCTAAGCATTTGACCCCATGGTAATTTGGTCACCACTTGGGTGTCCAGCACGATCCCATAAATGCTGCTGTTTCACTTACAGACAAATCAATATTTATTACTGATCAGCCCACGTTTGCTCCTCAGACACTCACAGAGGCCCAGTGTTGCAACAGCTTGTCCTGGCAATTCATTAATGGCCGTGCAGACAGACAGCGAGTCTGGTGAGCGGGCTGGAGGAGGATGTTGCAAACAAAATATGGGATAGATTCAGCCAGGGGGTAATTTGATTTGATCTTTTAAATAGTTGCTGGGAGGGCTGGAGACAGCCTCCTGGCACTGCACAGCTAGGCAGAAGACCCAGTAGCCCTTTTGCACCCTGGCCCTGATGCAAGGGCTGTATGGACTTGGTGCAGTGCCTGCGCTGGGGCTGTGCTCAGGACTTTTGATTCCCGTTTCCATGAGAGCTGGGAAGGCTCAGGACTTTCCAGGACCTGACTTCATATCAGCGATGCTGGTGCAAATGGCACTAAGCATCCTCACGATTTCCCTTTCACAGCCTGCCTCTTTCATCCATCTCTGTGAGCTCGGATCCACTCTCTCTTAGCTACTGCCAGTGGCTGGGGGCACCTGGGAGGAGGGCAGTGATCTGCTGAAAGTATGTCAGGTACCTATAGGGGCTGCATGCCTAGGAGATAAGGTACTGCTCCTGTGTAGGGTCAAAACAAGCCACCCATCTCCGTGCATGGGACATGCATCAGCCCAGCAGTCAGTCTGTCCCAGCGTTTATCATGAGCTCTGCACCAACTACTTCGGGGATCTTGAGAATAAAATGTATTTAATGAAAGTAAGTCACTATTATATATCCGTTTCATCCCTTCTTGAAGTGATGCAATGATTCAAACTCTGCCCACCTAGACCTTTCTGATTCAGGGCAGCAAAACTCTACAGTCATCATTGCTGAAATCCACTGCAGACTTCAGTTCCTACCAATTTGTCTACACAGCCCGGACCCTTCATGTCACGGTGCGTCCATGAGAATAGTGGTTATTCACTCTAACACTGACAAACCCGTTGCCGTGGAGCTGCCAGACAGCTTTTTTTCCAGTGTCTAATCCCAAAACATTTATCAGTGTGCCCCACTCCAGGCTGATAGTGGGGAGTCTGAAGCACAGAACAGTGAAGGGATTCCCCCACCATCACACAAAGCTCAGTGGCAGAGCTAGGAGATGAACCAGGTGCCTGGCTACCCATGTAGAAGATAGAGGCAGGACGGCTGGGTGTGCTCAGCCTCACATTGTGTAAGTGCGTAGTGACTCCTCTCTAGGACTCAAACACACCTTTTTTTGCTCACCCCCTCTGACTAGTTTAAATCAAGGGGTTGGCGGTGCAAGAAGGTTGCTAACAGCAAGATGAGAGGGTATTTCTGGAGAAACGAGAGCTAGCGGTACACCCAGCAAAGTCGTTTTGGGAAGATCTTCCTGGGACTGCTGCTGCCATCTAGTGACTTGTTCAGGTCTGGTTTTTAGGGGAAAGCAGAAGGGTGTGCAGCTTGGAAAGGTGGGGACCAAACCCCACTTCTTCTGGGTGGTAGAACGGGAGGCATAGCTGGAAGCACTGCCGAGCCGCCAGGCCGGGTCTCTGCAGCCTGGGGAGCCCGGGGATCCCTCCCCTGGCTGGCAGCCACCAGCCGCCTGCTCTCCCTGGCCTGCCTGAAACAAATCTGAGGGCCCCCCAGTGGGAGCATCGGATGGAGCCAGGCTGGTGGTGGGACGGTAGGTCAGGGTGAGTGACGATTCTGCGTGGGGCTGGGCTGCAGCCGCTCAAAGTGTGCCCTGTAAATCTGCTGTTGTTGCATCGGCCCTTCTGCGAAGGTGCCTTGCAGAAGCCCAGTGCCACAAGTGCCCTCTGTGTTGCAGAAAGCAAGGCTGAAGAGTCCTGGAGACAGAGTGATCCTCTTACCCTGTAGGTGGTCCATCAGGTCTGGGATGAGCCCCATCAGCAAGGCACTGCAGGGAGCTCATGCAGCAGCTGCTGGCTGGGGATCAGGTTCACCTGACACAAACCCCAAAATCAGACAGGGACGTATGGCTGAGTGGCAGTGCTCCCAGCTAAGCAGAGACACACACAGGGGAATGAGCTGTTTTCCAAGCACTGACTGAGCAAGCGACACCCATTTGTGCAAGAAGTCTCTAAATGAACTGCAAACATTTTATTGATAGACTGCTGAGACCCCCTCCCTGGGCTTGGACCAGCAAAACTTTGGGTGATACTAGCCTTGAGATACATGTTGCTGACTTGTACTCAGTGTGGGGTGCGTATGGGATATGATTGCATGACCTGAGCACAGGATACATCCTTAGATGGAGGTCTTGTGCCCTTTCCTTAGAATATGTACGGTGGAACTGGAAGTGGTGCAGAGAGAAGTGGTGCAGAGAGAAGTGATGAGGGTGCTCAAAGATGGCCCATGGTTTCTGTGCCTGAAATACGCAGGCAAAGTCTCAGCCAGGAAGATGGACGGTAGATGGAGGATCTGACAGGGAGCTGTAAAATCCTAGGTGGCTTGGAGAAGGTGGATAGCAGCAAATGATGTTTGTATGAATGAACTAATAAACATCAAATGCAATAATCAAGTTTAAAACAAAAGAGAGTAATTTCTCATATCTCATGTAAAGAAATGATAGAACTCAGTGCTGCAGAGTTTCCTGGAGACAGATGTGCACCTGGGCTTAAAGAGCAGTTTAGTTGTATTTGTGAGAAGTTAAATTCAGTCATGGCTGTAGCCTCTGACCCAGCCAGAAGGGAAGACAAAAAGAAAAGAGACAGGCAGCTAGGGTCAAAGGGCCAAAAATGTAAGAATGTGGCAGCAGAAGGGAAACCCAAGCAAGTCAAACCCAGCAGTACCAGAAGCTCCCAAGATGTGCCCAGCTGCCAGTGGTACCTAGTGGTGGTACCTACTGATGCACTTCCCAAAACGATGATGGAGCAAGGGAGGGGCAAGGGCCCATGGTTCCTGCACTCCCTCCATCGAGCTTCCCTTGTCTCAGTCTTGCAGAGGGCTGGGGTGGCCAGGCCCAGTGGTGGCTGACAAGGGGAACTTTGGCTTGGTGTGCAACTGGATCCTCCTAGAAGAGATGGAAGAGGGGGCTGTAGCCAGGTACCGCCACTGCACATGTGTGCCAAGCCTCTTGCCGTTGAGGGGACATATGGCAGGGGACTGCCTGGGCCACTGGGTGAACACACTCGAGGTTCCAGGAAGGAAGCCTGACCTGGGATGACTGCTCCATGTACCTCACGAGTTGCAAAAGGCCTCTCCTTGCAGTGCAATTGCCATGAAGACACTTGCCTTCCGCTTTACCCTATCTGAACATATCACATCTAGAAAGCCCTGTGATTCTTCCTTGCCCTCCACCTTATGTCCTTCTGTAAGGGGAGGGCCACATGGGTATTACATGCTGTGTAGCCAGTGTGGTCCCATTTCATATCCTTGCTGCACCATTCACAGTGTGTATAGTATGCGAGTTACAAGGCAATAGACAACCAGGCCCAGGCTGTTAATTAAATTAATGTATTATTATATAATGACTGCAGTAACACAATGCTAGTCTGAGATATTATGGTGCCATTTATCATTTTATTTCAGCATCTTATCTTAAGTGTGGCCACCAAGTCGATCTCAGAGATTTTCAGAGTGTCAAATAATCCTGCAGCCTCCTTGTTGTGGGGTTTCTTGCTGTTCCTTTGAAATGGCTGATTCTAGCTATTGTGAAAGAAAGGTGTTGTGGTTTAACCCCAGCTGGCAACTAAGCACCAGACAGCCGCTTGCTCACTCCTCCCGCCATGGTGGGATGGGGAGCCGAATAAAAAAAAAAGTAAAACTCATGGGTTGAGATAAAGACAGTTTAAAAGAATGGCAAGGGAGGAGAGAATAGTAATAGTAATAAGAATGATAAAAGGATATACAAAATAAGTGATACACGATACAATTGCTCACCACCGGCTGACGGATGCCCAGCCAGTTCCCAAGCCATGGTCACCACCACCCTGTCAACTCCCCTCAGTTTATAAACTGAGCATGATGTTGTATGGTATGGAACATCCCTTTGGCCACTTTGGGTTAAATGTTCTGGCTATGTTCTCTCCTAGCTTCTTGTGTTACCTCCTCACTGGCAGAGCATGGGAAGCTGAAAAGTCCTTGACTTAGTATAAACACTACATAGCAACAACTAAAAACATCAGTATGTTATCAACATTATTCACATCCTAAATCCAAAACACGGCACTCTACCAGCCACTAGGAAGAAAGTTAACTTGATCCCAGCTGAAAGCAAGACAGAAAGATATTCTGGAAAAATTCCTACATTTTGGTAAACCGAGAGACCGGAATAATAAACAGAAAGTCATAAACATTACAAGCCAGCCCTGTGCCAAGGGCTAGACATTCCTGATGCTTTGTATTCTTCCAACAGTGCAAAACAGCCACAAATTCAAGACAACTTGCAGGGTTTGCTCTTGTCTCCTACTACAGGGAAAGGCCATTGCTGCCCAAGGGATTTAGTCCCTTGCATATGTTTCTTTATATTTATGATTAAAAGATCAGAAGAAGGGCCCAAACCAAGTAACAAAGAAACATACCAGTCTCTATTTCTTTTCTGTTTTGCAGTGCCATGGTTCCCAAGAAGTATCCAGGAGCTGGACAGGTTTGCCAATCAGATCCTAAGCTATGGAGCAGAATTGGATGCTGATCATCCTGTAAGAAATGGAGATTTATTTTTAGCATGTTTCTAGTTATTGGGACAAGTATTTCTCTCATTTAAGTTTGCTCTGTTTTAAGACAGATCTAGTAGGCTAAATCTCGCATGTTATAGGACAAGACGGGTACCACATTTCTAGAGTTAGAATTGTCCCAATCCCTGGCTATGAAGTAAATCAGACCAAAGGTTACTTTAATTTGAGCAAATACCAGGAGACCTTAAAAGTCATAATGGTCATCAGAGCACAGAGCCACCCCAAGCACACCTCTAGTTTTCCCAAGTGGCTCTGATGTGGTGACTTCAGGCTCGTTTTGTGAATCACTAGCAACAAAAACTTCAGAAGCAACATATCATAGCTCAGTGATAGGAAGACTGTTTTTTCATCCTTGATTATGTACACACAGTTGAGCTTAGTGCCTTGTTATGTGGTTGTTAAATCTGACATGATTCTTGTATGGTGAGACACAACAGAAGAAAAGGTCCTTGTTTCAAAGAGTTTGTGGTTTAAATGGTAGGGTCAGAAAGTTTTGTTCATTGGCTTAACTGATAAAAAAATTATTCAGTGGTTTTTCAGCTCTTCCAGATGCAAGAATACTTTCTGCCTCTATTCCCTTTCCAAGCAAACAACAACTTATTTTCATTTGTCAAAACACACTGAGTTCCATGCAGTGCAACAGAAATTGCTGCTATTAGTTTAATTGAGATAGGGTGATTATAAATAAATTACATGCAGTGCAACAAAAATTGCTGCTATTAGTTTAATTGAGATGGGGTGATTAGTCATTCACTACCTATTGCTTAATTCCAGACGTGTTATGTATCATGTACAATGATTCATGATGTTCAGTGTGGTCATATGAAAGGCAGAATGAAAGGAGATACAGAGTCAATGGCCCCCTTGTGTGTCATGCGGGAATAGACCAAGACTGTATTTGAAAAAAAGAAACAAACAAACAAAAGATATTAAAAGGAATTAAGCATCTCTGCTCCAGTTCCTAGAATTAGTTAGTGAGCAGTTTATGCCTTAAAAAGGAAACCCAGCTGCTGGGGTAAATAGGTGTGACAGTACATAGACTGCAGAAAAAGAGAAATTAAAGGAGCCTGTGTTTTTAGTAGTTAAGTGATATGGGATGTAATGACAAACACCTCTATGCCAGGTTAATCTTGGACAGCGCATTTTTTAGGCCATTGGCTACCTCTATTTGACTCACACTCTTAGATCTCCACTCTACTTCAGCTGCCTCCTGTACTTGGTTGTGTTTCGTGGCCCCTCAGTCCAGTTGTGCCATGCACCACTAAGAGATGCATTCGCGAACTGCTGCAGTGCCCAGTGAATTGTTGCTTTTGCCCTGAAGAAGTGTCCCCTAGCTTGGAAGGGTGTTTCTACCACTTTAGGTGGTGAAGACACCTCCTAGCCCTGAGGAACTTTTAGTCTAAATAACAGGCACACTGGGATAGGAGAATGGTTATCTTAGATGAAGATTTAGAGATTATTTTTCTTATCCCTGGTTTTATTGGTAATTAGCTGCAAATTCAAGCTCCTAACCACAAGGTCTATTAGACATTCTCTGTAGGAACTAAATCCTTTCAAATGGCTGAATTTGTAGTGCGAATAGGGCTTTTTGGCCTGCTAAGTGCCTACTGTTCTTCTAACAGTTTGAAAATGAGCACCTTTAAGCATGGTTCATACTGAAAATCTGCCTAAAAAGTTGGACTGACTTGATGAGTGTGTTTCTAATTTGGCTTAACTCTGCTCCTCTAGATCAGCCCAGCTGTGCCAGGAACTGCAAGAAGCACATGGTTATCTGAGTGCTGCTACTTCAGTGTATTGCTCTTGCAGGAGCACTTTGTTGGTGCTGTACAGGAGCATGTTTCCCTTTTTTGCAGCAAGTGGAAATGAGAAAATGAAAGGACTTGGGGGGTGAGAAGTGCTGGGAGGCTGTGGCTGAAAGGCTGCTCTGGTGACCCCGCAGACCAGGAAGGAGTGGTGCCCCATGTGAGCTGAGCAGGGTAGGATAGAGGCAGCTTCCCCACTCACCCTCTTGCACTTCTTGGACTGCACCAGCCATGCCTGAGGGTGCTCGATAAGACGAAGGCTGTTCACCACCTGCACTTACACAGGGAGTGACCATCTCTCTTTTTCCTTAGGGGTTCAAAGATCCTGTGTACCGGGCACGGAGGAAGGAGTTTGCCGATATCGCTTACAACTACAGACAGTGAGTGCTCAGTACGTGGGCAGAAAGCAAGCCCACATCTCCTGCCTTCTCCTAGGGCTCTCACCCTGCTGGCAATCCCTATTTTTCCATGATGTCCTCCTGCTGTTGGCTTTTCTCTGCCATGTGTTTAAGTCTTCCTGTTCATGCGTTTATCCCCAAATCACAGTAAAACAAAAGTAAATTGTTCCAGGCACACATTCAGAAGAGAACATTGCCTCCCTTCTTTCCCCACAACACCCCTCTTCCCTGGCTTTGTTGTCTAATTGAGCAGCAGACTCCATTGCTACTACAAAGACCTGAGCACTGAATAAAGCTGCTTCTGGTATCCTCTCCATTAAACCAGGACTGGGGGAGGAGTCCCTATCATTTACATTAAAGCAGGAGCTGCATACCCTATTAAAATAATGAATAACTTATGGTTCTGATGCTAATCCAGCGCCTGATACTCTACTTTTATCATGTCTGACCCAGCTGCAATCAGCAATTTGGGCTCTCATTTCCCAAGAAAAATAAATGAATAGAGATGATAAATTCAGTTAGAACAGGCTTGCTTGATTGCTTTCAGTGATCAAATCTGGAGGAGATAAAATTCTGTTCCCAGAGCCACTCACACATTTACATCAGTACTACTGGGTTTAATTCTTGCTGAGACTGGTAAAAATTGTGATTGCAAAGGATAAAGTAACATATGTTGTACATTTAGGGCTTCACTTTGCACAGGGCTGTGATGAAAAGATAGTCCCTGAGTCAAAGAGATAATAATCTAATCACAAAATGAGAGACAAAATTGGATTGATAGATGGAAAATGAAAAAAAGCCAGATGAAAAAAGTCAGGAGCCCAATGTATAGCTAGAAAATTTGGATAAGACTTCATGGCCAGATGTGGATGGATCTAATGTCCATTTACAGGTATTGCAGAGAAGATTTACCTTTTCTGCATAATGGATAGAAAATTCTGGTCTCTAGTTTGCAGGCTTTCACCAAATCCTACATAGAAATAAGAAACCACAACATGTTAACCCCCCACCACGATTCAAACTGAAACCATATTTAGCAGATGAAACCATTATATTCCAAAAGGTAACTAATTAATATGTAGTCTGTTATCCTGATCCTCAGACACATTGGAAACAGAGCCTATTACAGACTTGGTGCCCCAAAAGCACTTTTTATGTGAAGTTCTTGGACTTTCCAATGAGGTCTTTCAGGAACAGAGCAATAAATAGGGTGTGAAAGCCCATGTCCGGTCTTCTGGGGCTCGTGGAAAGAAGGCATGTGTTTTTTGTGACTTTAGGTGTTGATTCAGGAAGGCCCAGATGGATCTGTGATGTCTGTGCTCTGGCAGACATACCTTTCAGGTCTACAATAGGGAGGGGAAGACAGGGGCCTGTTTCCAGCATGGAGGGACAGAGTTGCAGAGAACCAGTTAGTAGGAGAGGGACAACCAAAGTTATCAGGAATCCTGGGAAGTATCTGGAAAGGCAAATGTGCTTAGCTTTTGAAGGTACTACCCAGCTACAAAGATGAGGTGGGTCTGTGGTTGCTTGTCTTGTACTCTTCTTCCTGCCATCAATTTCAGCCTCTTTTGTGTCTCTTCCTATTTTGTCCTCTTTCCTCCTGCTGTTTGCCTCTCTACTCTACCTTTGCTCTTTTGCCTTCTCTCCCGATACATTTAGCCATTGTTTTTGCTGAATGCTTAATTTCCCTGAACTCTCTTTTCTTTGCTTTTCACTTGCCTCTTCCCTCTGCCTTCCTTTGCTTCTGATCCTGCTGATCCCTGAAAATTTTTAATTGAAATTTGAAAGGTTTTTAAGCCACAGCTTCCCCCTGTAGTGCTGGAAGGTGGTTGAGGATTACTTAGGAAGTTCTATAGGAACAACAATCCCCCAAGAATTCTCATAATTCAACATGATGTTTAAAGCTCCACAGATCAAGGAAGGCTGATATGGAGAGACAGAAAATGATGGTTCTCCAGAGGAGCTGCCCTGAGGCTCAGGGGAAAAAATGAGGGAGTGGGAGATGGTGGGGTGTCATCAAGAATTTAACAATGGGTCTCTGGGGCTTGGAAAGCTCCAACATTATCCCAGCAGTGATGTTAACCCTATTAAGTTACTTAAAACCCTTTGATTTTTCAAAGCTGCTGGATTCACCTATGGCCCTATCATTATTGCTAAGGAATTGACTATTCACAGGAGGCCAAACTACATTGCTTGTGATTGTATTATTCCTGCTAGCTTCAACATGAGCTAAGCACATGGAGGCCTGAGGGTGGAATTTGATTCAAAATTACTCATTATAATTATGAAAAGTCAAACTGGCTGGAGTCTGCATCTGTTACAGCATAAAACACAGATCAGTATTTCTCTGTCTCTCCAAGAAATAGAGTTTTCTGCAGCTGATGATTTCCCTGCTGTAACCAAAATAATTAATGTTATATATATTAGAGAAAGAAATAAAACAGCTGCTCCATATCTGGAAATGCAAATAAATTGCAACCAACAGCTGGCAAATATTTTTAGAACATCTTGATAAGACAAATATACACTAATTTATTTTTACCACAATAGTGCAAGGAGTTTTCTAAAGGCCAGTATCTCAGCTGAGGTCAGTAGAGTCCTTCCCAGGCTGTGCATAGGGGCAAGTGAGGCTCCTTTTTCACCTGCATGTCAGACCAAAGTCATCTCCCCTCCTGCACTAGCAGCTCCTGGCCAGCCCACGTAAAGCTCCTGAGTATGATGCTGGTGGCATAAGACATTTTCTTTGTTGCTCCTATGGAAGGTATTAATTTTCTTTCCAGTGGCCAGCCTATTCCTCGAGTCACCTACACGGAAGAAGAAAAGAAAACATGGGGCACGGTCTTCAGGGAGCTGAAGAGTCTCTATCCAACTCATGCTTGTTATGAACACAACCACGTGTTCCCACTGCTGGAGAAATACTGTGGCTACCGGGAGGACAACATTCCCCAGCTTGAAGATATTTCAAAATTCTTGCAGAGTAAGTTTGAAGCATCTAAAAGAACCACATCAAATGAAAGGCCTCAGCTGTCAGTGGGGGTGGTGTTTCCAGAGATGGAAAAGCAGTCTCTGCTTTATCACAGTGTCCCTATGGTGCTTGGGCACATCTCTTAGCCTGTGTCTCAGGCTCCTCTCTAAAACTTCCAGGGGTACGATGGTACAGATGCTCAGATACTGTGACTGTATTACACATTGAGAGAAAATTTGCCAGTCTTTCACAATTAAACTCTGTTTAACATGAGGAGAGCAAAGAAAACAATTAACAAACTTTTTCCACTGTGAGGAGTCCGGATAAGGATAAATCAAACACACTAGCTGTTTTTAAGATGCCATTTTTTTGTCCCTTCAGCTTGCACTGGATTTCGCCTGCGTCCTGTTGCAGGCTTGCTCTCCTCTCGGGATTTCTTGGCTGGGCTGGCATTCCGAGTATTTCACTCTACACAGTATATTCGCCATGCATCCAAACCTATGTACACACCGGAGCCGTAAGTACTTTGGCACAGAAAGCATGTAAAGTTGCAGCAGACTAACAGCAGGGTCAGCCCAACTGCTAATAACCATGTGGGACTCTGGAGCACTCCTGGGAATGGAGCTAATGGAGAACAGCCAAGTGACTTCTCTCTTCTGAAAACATTTTCTGAAGATTTCTAGTCTTTTTAACAAGCTGCATCCTCTTCTGCAAGTTCCTGTGGGACTGATCAGACATTTTTGCTACCAAAAACATGCTTGTGTGGTGGCTGGGATGCAAGAGAGCAGTGTACAAAGGCATTCAGCTTAGCTATTAACACCCAAACAGTGGTGTGAAATCTAGCGCAGGAATGACTCAACATGTTGCAAGCAAGTTTCTGGCAGCAAGATAGAGGAAGCCCAGATCATTGATCCTTTCTCTTTTTCAGTTTTACGCTGTAATGTTTCTCTCTGTCCCTGTTCATTGTCCTTTTCCACTTGTTGTTTTCAAAACAGTTTTCTTCCCCTGCTTTGTATTTTTGCCATTTTTCCTCCCCTCTGTTACCATTTCTTTGTTTCCTACTTCTTCCCACAACCTCCTTTTCCTCTTCATTTTTCTGTCCCTCATTCTTCTGATTTTCCTCCCTGCTTCTGCTCACCTCATTCTCATCCTGCACAAAGCCAGAAATGTCTTCCACAGACCTGGCCCTCCTGGGAGCATCTTATTCCTCTCCCCTTTCCATCTCACCAAATCGTTTCTCTGTCCTTGAAAAATCTAAGTCTGTACATGAGTCCTTCCCCAGCAATGCCTGTCCAGCTGCCAACTTCAACTTGTGATGAAAACAGTCCTATCTGAGGAAGGGTGAACTTCCACATCTTAGTGGGAGGCTGTGGGCCTGAACAGGGACTGGAGTTGAGCTCTTGAGGTATATGTTGACATTTTGGTGTCTTAATAGTCTGAGCTTCATCTATAGAAGTTTCTTGTCCTTGAGACTAAAAAGTCCATGTTCTGTTTGGTGGGTTGATTTCTTTCTGGGCTTTTCTGAGCTGGGTGGGCAATTGAATGGATGGTTTTCTTCCACAAAGAAAAACAAATAATATACCATCCTTCCTCTGAGGGATGTACGGTGATAAAAGCACTGAAACCCCTGGAGTGTGCAAGCGTTTCCATCACAAGAATGATTTCAGAGCAAAACATTTTCCCCTGAGGCCTGAGCATTATTTGCTGGTGGGAGCAAATGCACTGCACTCCTGACTATGTGCAGACTCTAGGGCATTCATCCAGCATTGCTGGACTTTTCCTAAATTAAAGTTATTGAAATGTCATGTTTTCCTGCAGTGATATTTGCCATGAGCTTCTAGGACATGTGCCTCTTTTTGCTGATCCCAGTTTTGCTCAGTTTTCCCAGGTAAGTTGCTTAGTGGTTTTACTATTTTTATAATTGAACACACCAGAGACTAGGTAACTCAGAGGATGAACCAAGAGCTATGAGGTGTTGGGTATTTGTTAGCATATTGTTTAAGAGTGGCTGAGGCTGATTTATTTATTGCTTGAAATCTTGAGACAAATCACTTAGGTGAACTCATACACCTAGACTCCAAACCTTTGTCTTGTGTGAGCTGTTTTTTTACAGGCAAACCCTTTACAAAGCCATCATCTAAACTCCTTTTTGTTGATGTTGATCCTTCTGAGCAAAGTTAAATGGCTCATGAGTCAGATGAATAATTGCCCCACCCTGCAGTTCAAATGTTAGGGAAAGTGAGGATATTTTTTTGTTTGTTTTCTATTGAAGCCACAGAGGAGGCTGAGTAAAGTGGAGAACTGTCACAGCTGTAAGCATGGGAGAAGGCTGGAGAGGAGCTTTCTCTTTGGTAATGTTAATGTCGCTGGAAAAGAAGCCAAACCTTGGAGGAGTAAATGTTTTGCTGCATTTTAACAGAAAACATGAAAAGGCAGAAAGAGGGAAAGTCAGAAAGACAGAAAGAGAGATAGAGAGATGGAAGGGAGGGAGGGAGGGAG
>NW_010534059.1:0-9865 GCF_000687285.1 Phaethon lepturus | reverse complement strand
TTTGGGCACTGTGGAGGAAACAGAGGTCTGAATTATATAGTCACTTTACATCCCAGTCTTGAAGAGGGACTATGTCAAATTTGTGGCTTTACATTCACTATATTATGCCTTTCGATGGCTTCCATGTATAGTTTTAAAAAGTTAAAAGCATGGTATGCTTAACAGTATGGATGAAAGTTCTTCTTTCTAGGACAAACTATACATTCGTCCAAGTCAAGAAAAGTCCTAAACTTCTGATTTGCAAAATCTTTTGACATCCAATAATTCCAGTAAGAATGATCTCTTTTTAAAGTATTATGTATACAGGGCTAGAGAGAATTTGCCAATTTTGCAATGTCATTCATTTAGCCGGAATGACTCCCCAAAGCCTTGTTGGGAAACTTTACTGAAAAAGACAGCCTATCAAGTTCTACCATACACAAGTTCAAAGACAAGTCTCTCCCAAATATAAAGGATAAACAAGAATTTTTAACCTTCCTTGAACATTTTTAGTCACCTCTAAAGCCAGCATCATTTTCAATAACATAAAGCAACATTTTTCTCTTATCAATTGTGATTCCTTGAAATTTTCTAGAAAAAACAAACAAGAAAACAAAACAAAACAAATCTATGTAGTAGTTGGAACCTTCTGCCATTTCTCAGTTTTTGTGGGCAGAGAACAGATCTGCAGTTTCTGCAGTCTGTAGCTGTCCTTTCTCTTCTTACAGAGGTTGCTGAGGAAAGAGGAAGCCTGGAAAGGACATAAACCCTTCAATGTTTTTTCTTTTTTGTTGTTGTTTTTTTGTTTGTTTGTTTGTTTGTTTGTTTGTTTTGTTTTGTTTGGATTGGAAGGGACCTTTTAAGGTCATCTAGTCCAACCTCCCTGCAGTGAGCAGGGACATCTGCAACTAGATCAGGTTGCTCAGAGCCTCATCCAACCTGACCTGGAATGTTTCCAGGGATGGGGCATCTACCACCTCTCTGGGCAACCTCTGCCAGTGTTTCACCACACTCAGTGTGGAAAATGTCTTCCTTATATCTAGTCTAAACCTACCCTCTTTTACTTTAAAACCATTACCCCTTGTCCTATCACAAGGTCCTGCTAAAAAGTCTGTCCCCATCATTCTTATAAGCTGCCCTGAAGTACTGAAAGGCTGCAATAAGATGTCCCCAGAGCCTTGTCTACTCCAGACTGAACAACCCCAACTCTCTCAGCCTGTCCTCACAGGAGAGGTGTTCCATCCCTCTGATCATTTTGGTGGCCCTCCTCCAGACCTGCTCCAACAGGTCCATGTCTTTCCCATTCTGAGGGCTCCAGAACTGGACACAGTGCCCCAAGTAGGGTCTCATCCAAGTGGAATAAGAGGAACAGAATCACCTCCCTCGACCTGCTGGCCATGCTGCTTTTTATGCAGCTCAGGATACGCTTGGCCTTCTGAGCTGCCAGTGTTCATTGCCAGCTGATGTCCAGTCATTAATACAAGAAAAGGCAATAAAGTGACCCTTTTCCTCTCTGCTGGAAGGACTGGAGCTTTGCTAGAACAAAGAAATGCCAGTTTGTTTCTTGCACAGTCTGGCACATGATGTGATATATATCTAATTCAGCTTCAAGCTTCAGTACTTGGAATGGAATAGCATTTGAGATTATGGCAGCTAAATGGAGATATCTTCATGGTGATATCTTTAGGTCCTGTGGATGTCTATGCAATAGGGATGTAAGGCTTGATTCAGTTTCCTAAACAAAGTTTTCTGGGGTCCTTTTAGGTACCCTACAGTATCTCACCCAGCTTCTAGCTGCCACTTCAAAATGTTGTGGATGTCCTGTATGTCTTGTGTCAGATATACTAGCCACATGGGAAGGTCTTAGAAAACTTCATACACCTTTTAGGCAGCTGAATTTGAAGCCTTAAGGGAGGTTAAGGTGGACAGCTAGAGCACAGGTACCAGTTTGAATGACTTAATGTAACACATAGTAAAGGATGTAGAGAAAACTCAAGTGTTTTTGAGATGGCAGTTGGAGACTTAGGAGAATGTCTTATCTTCAGTAGTACTAAGTCCTATGTGTGGGCACCTGAATAAATTCCTCAGTGCTTGTGTAAGCTATTGATTTATGCAAGACACAGACCAACACAATTTAAAAACTCATTCTTCTTAAAGATGAATTGATTGTCTAAAGATATGTGCTTAATACTAACAATACCCTCTTTAGTTTCCTGACAAATATTTGCTTTTTTTTTTAATTTTTCACCAAATCTGAAACAAATAATTTTCTCAAAATATATACGAATTTTGGTTTAACATAAGAGGGAAAAGGAAGAATATTTGAGAAATATTTACAGCTTCCACATAAATATCACAGATTATCCGTCTATTTTAAGCCATGATCACACTTTCATAGAGTTTGAGGATATTTCCTCAATTAAAGCAGCCATTGGTGAGTAAACAACAAGGCATTTGTTGAAGCTTGTTTGTTCAGTTTTGATAACATATTAAATTTTTTTTGGCCCAACAAAATAAAATTACAGTACAACTTTTACCTTCATCATAACACTTTTTTGAGCAACAAATACAGTCATGCTCAGTCTTCATTAGAACTGCTTCAAGAATTATTACTAAGCATTTATTGTAACTGTTTGAAGTTCTCCTAATTTATTAATAGACAATACTTTATCTTTTCTTATCTGCTCTCTAAATGACTGAAAAACTCTCAAAGTCACAGTCACTAAGAGTTCTAGAGAAATTATTATTCACATACTTGATAAAGCAGTCTCACTAGGAACTGATCTGTCAGAATTCATTCTTCTGTATGGCATAATTGTTTCTATCAGATCCATGCTTTGCTTACTGAAGAATTTACTTAAAAATCTAATGATTAAAATAGGAAGACTTTCCAATAGCTTCTGACTGATTGAGGAACAAAGGAACAGAGCAAATGGAACATATAATTGTTAAAAATCATTGCATATTGTTGCTCAAAATTAGAAAACTTGCAATGGAAAAGACAATTAAAGACAATTGTCAAGCTACATTACAAGCAGACCATACTTGCTCCCAGAATATCACTATATCTACAGTTTTGTCCTTTTTTTTTTCTTTTTTTTCCTCTCTCTATTCTTTCCATCTGCTGATTAGTCACATTAGAAACAGCATATAATAGTAACTAATTACTGATTTTCAACTGGTCTACCTTTTTCATTTCCATAGTATTAGTTTAGTGAACATTTACTATATTTCTGTAATTTTAACAGTGTAATGATTATTGCAATATTCCAAGTTTTTTGTTTGGTTGGTTTTTTTAATAGTGTCTTTAATGTAATTTTTATACCATGATTATTTAAGTCTTAAATAAATTAGCTAATTAAACAAAGTTAAACGAGTCAGAATTTAGTTTTTTTGGCAGCTTTCTTTTCTTTTGATATAGCTGTGAGCCTGCTGACACATGTAAAGAAAGTAATCATGAAGATGACTCTACAGTTTATTTCTCCCAGAAAATAACAGGATGAAGACTGAGACCAGATTGTATATCCTTGTTCCACTCCTCAGAGAATACTATGCCATCCCTGCCTGGATGGAAGACAAGAAATTAAGAAAAATTAAATGAGCTGTTACAATTTATCCACATAATGGGGGTCTATATAGCCCTTTTAGATGACTAGGTTAAATTGATCAACTTTTTCCTAGAATTTTTATATTCAGAACAGTTTCAAAGCAAGTTGCAAAATTCATTTCAACTTTCAGAGCACCATATGTGTTCTTTAAAATGAAAATAAGAAGAAAGATGTTGGTTTAAATGAAGAAAGTGGGTACAAAACACAGTGGAATGTAATTTATGGAATAAGGAGATAATCAACTGCCTTTCAAGATTCGGGGTGGAGGGGTAGCATCAGGAAGACAATGACTGGATAGAACATAACATTTCTGCAATTGGACCGGCAGGGAAGATTTAGCAAAAATGAATGTCTATAAACATAAAGGTTACATAGGAATAACAGGAGCATTGTATTAAACTCTGAAAAGATATGTAGTCAAATTATCACTAATACAGCTCATGTACAGGTTGACACTGAATAATATACCTTTACTCACTGACAATTTATTGCAGGTATTTCTCTCTAAAAACGTTTTAATTGGGCATATTCACAATTAAGAGCTATGGTTTTCATCTCCCAGCCATTACCACACTTGGGCAAAATAGCTTCTGTTGCCTTTTTATTACCAATACATGTAGAATTTCATAGGTGATTTCTTGCAAATGTAAATATACATCCTTGAAGCACTTGAAGCCAGCTTCCTGAAGACCACATTCCACAGTAACAGTGGTCTTAGAAAGATTACTAAAAGCATGATTTATCCAGTTTTTTATGCTTTGCTTTTTATGATCATACCAGTTTAATAAAATATTCAACAATTGTCTTAGCGTGATGGTATTCACTGAAAAACACCACACAAAATCATTATCACACAATGTGGGGAAAAAAGACCAACACCTATAAGAAAATCAGAGACTAACTGAGACAGTACATGTTCCATGAATTACAAAAATGAATTAAACTCATGAGCAGACCTTCACAAATGGAGCTATGATGAATGGAAATGGAAAAGAAAAGGAAGATTCATTATAAAAGAGAGTACCAGAAAGCCATAAAGTACCTACAAGATTTATTGCATTTTTCATGCTTCTTGCAGTAAAATATTTCTTTGTTACTATGTTTCAGTTTTTGGCACTAGATCTCTTTAAAAAATCACATCTGAAATTTTACTGTAAGGTATATAATATTTATAGAAACAAACTGCCTAGCTCTTGTTACCTTAGCAGCTAAGTTTGCTTGCTTTATTTTCTTTCTTTACTTTTTTTTTTCTTTTTTTTTTTCCCCCCTCAACATAAACAACTCTTTCTGGAGAGCTTGGAGAGACAGATGACAGCAGATCTGAAGGAATGCAGCCTGACATCTAACTAAATTGACTAGTGCAATGTAATACTGCCACCGGTCTGTATTTGTCAGAACCAGCTATAAGAATGAGGCCTAAAATACGTTTGTGAGAAAGACAAGAAGTTGGCCAAAGCAAGTGGAAAATTTTGCAACCAAAATTATGTGTACAGTTTGAGAATTCCTGGGAAAAGGACATGCTCATTACAGGAATATTGGAAACGTTTGTCAGCTAATGATAAATAATGATGGCTTGCAAAAACATTAGTTCATTTGTTTCACAATTTACCTTAAAAACAACATGTTGTTTTGCAAAGAATAATCTTGAGTGGCTGTCGTGGTTTAACCTCAACCAGCAACTAAGGACCATGAAGCCATTCGCTCACTCCCCCACGAAGGGGCAGGGAAGAGAATCAGAAGAGTAAAAGTGAGAAAACTCCTGGGTTGAGATAAAGACAGTTTAAGAGGTAAAGCAAAGGCCACACACTTAAGCAAAGCAAAACAAGGAATTCATTCACTACTTCCCATTGTCAGGCAGATGTTCAGCCATCTCCAGGAAAGCAGGGCTCCATCATGCATAGCAATTACCTGGGAAGACAAATGCCATCACTCCGAACATCCCCTTCCCCCTCCTTCTTCTTCGCCCTAGCTTTATATACGAAGCATGACATCATATGGTGTGAAATATCGTGGAACGTCTCTTTGGCCAGCCTGGGTCAGCTGTGCTGGCTGTGTCCCTTCCCAGCTCCCCATGCATCCCCAGCGTTCTTGCTGGCAGACCAGCATGAAAAGCCAGTCTTTGACTGCTTAACAACAATGCAAAACATCAGCACATTATCAACATTTTCTCATCCTAAATCCAAAACATAGCCTCATACTAACTTCTATGAAGAAAAATAATTCTATCCATCCCAGCTGAAACCAGGACAGTGGCAAAAAGTATGCTACTAAGAAAATGACTGAGGCAAATATTGAATGTTTGAAAATATTTCTAAAAATAGAAATTAATTTGAAAACTCATGAGCTGTTCTTTTATTTTACTTAGACACTTCCCAAATTTTCAGGAACATTCCATTTTATTTACCATTTTTTCCTCAATACAATATAGCTTATTGTAGTCTAATAATTTTTTTTTAAATCAGTATAACATTTTTCTCATGCACTTGGATATCCCCTGGACTTTGATATTTGAAGATATATTAAATATAAGAAAGTTGAAAGTAGCAAACCAATGAGTTTTGTCATAGCATGTTTAACACTTTTACATTTTCAAAATATTTTGAAATAAACAAAAAATAACAAAAGTTCCAAGATTCTAACGGAACAATAATACACTACATGTTCCCAAAAGTTAAGATTCCTGGCAGCTCATATATCTCTTGTAGAAGTCAATACTGCATCCTTTAAGGGGGCTAAAGTTGACCACAGGCAAGGCTCTCACATTATTTGTGAAAGTGGTTCATTGTCTGTAGACCCCATGAACTGAAGAAAAACCAAATCCAGAAAGCATGTATCGACTTCTCCCCAGTCAGACAGAATAAAATTTAAATAAAGTCCAAGCTCCTGAGAACCAGAATTACAGGACTATGACTATTTAAACTGATTTCCGATCATACTTTCTATCAGAAAATACAAATTCAAAGATCAGTACAACAGCCAGGAACATAGTATACAATATAATTGAACATGGTTTAAAAAAAAAAAATCCACTGAGCCTTTGAGTAAGTAGAATATTTTCAGGCTATAGTAATGGAGGCAGAATAATCTCATTGGACCTGGTAAGATTCAACCTGTAGCTTGTGAAAGACTGATCATTCCAAGAGAAGGAATTTGTACTAATATTCAAGGTTTCCACTTGATATCCTCCATACTTTTCCCCCCCTTTAATTTCTTCCTGAAAAATTCAAAAGTTGAACGCTTTTTTTTTCCTACTGTGCAAGGCATATACTTGTCTCCCTTTCTTTTCTCCCATCCAATTTTGTATTAAAAATACAGGTATTTATTTATTTATTTACTGACAACACATATTTGCTTAGGCCAGAAGGCATTTTGTTCCCCTTCTACAGATGTCCTGGCAAACTCAGAATCCATGGAAAGATAACATTTAAAGCATTTTCCGCAAACTCATGGCTATTTTCCTGAGGGATCAAAATTACAAAGTTAAAATCCACAGACTCCTCAGTCACTACACTTAATCGATTTTTGGCCTATAGTTATCACATGAATTTAACATTGTTCAATAGTTATCTAAAATGACTCAGTGGGTAGAGGGGTTTAATCCAAATTTCCTCGTTATTCCTTACAGGCAAAGTTCTCTTTTAAGGCAACTGTAAGTTGCACCAACCTTGATCTAAGAGCCTTTGACATACTCTTTCTGTATTCCCTGTCTTCCACAACTGACTTCACATTAGGATGACAAATAACCATCCTACTGTTTGAGCACCCAACCGTTCCCCCCATATTCTCAACATCTCCAAAATTAATCATTACATAGCACACTACAGACATTTACTTGTTTCCATGGATGAATCCAACAATATTAAAAACTAGGCAACAATAAAGAAGGACAAGTTTCTTCTCCCAGAAAGAAAGGGCCTTTACTTTCTGTATGCACAGTATCACCAACTGTAAACGGCAGAAATTGCTCTCACCATGAAATACTGTCTCTTTTACTTCAATAGTTTTAAGGAACTTAAGGAAATTTTTAATAACTTAGCTACAGTAACTCCTGTTATTTATCTATTTTAGTGAAAAGTTGTACAGAAAGAATAATAAAAAATAAACTGAACAAAATTACACTAATGCAATTCTGCTGTTAATTTCCATTTTGGATGCAGATTTTGTTCTGTTTATTTGATGATCTTCTTGTCTTCTGATATGTGATATCTCCTGTTCCAGTTTCTGGCTGTTGTTTCTGATTTTGGAGGTTGAAAGAATATGACTGTCTTGAGAATTTTCCAGCTGCAATAAAATTTGTTAATGAATATCACATTGGCAAGTGTGGAAATCTGGCAGTCCAGTATTACTGCAGAGGAAAATTGTGGAAGGAGGGAGAAGGGATGGAAAAGATATTTCTGATAAACTTGATAAGACAATTTTTCCAAAAGGTTTTATATTCTCTGGAAATTCTTGTCATCATTATATGGGGAGTCACTGAAAAGTATTTTGAAGTATGTTCTCTCCTGTTTCAGGAAAAAAGACTGACACCTGAGATCCACTTTATAGATTACATGAATGCAACTAAAATTTTTTGAGGGGATTATTTTTTCTAATTCATATATATCTGAAAAAATGTATTCTCATCAATCTTTGTCACTAATTTTGATTGACAATCTCAGAATCTTCAGGAGTTCAGTTCTGTTCAAGTAAGCATCCAAAAGTCTGAAGCTTATGCGTAAGCATAAGTATCAGAAACCATACAAAAGTACAAGACAATAATTGGTTTTTTTGTAAACATGCATCCCTTGAAAATCTAATGTAAGTCACCCTCAGTCTTACCAAGAAATTTAATTCTTCTAATTTTGGACCCACAAACAATCTTAATGAGAATGGAAAACACTGCAACTTAAATAACCAGAAAATTGGTAGGTAAATACAAGTCTGGAAAAAAGTTCGTATTCTCTGGTTAACTTTGTCACCTCATATATTTTTACAAATAAATTTTACCTTTCAATGGATTATTGAATATTCTTTACATCTCAGTGAGTGAACTCTTTTTAGTCTAATGCATGACTAAACAGGTGCCGGGTTGTTTTTTTTCCTAGAAATCTTGGCATTTGTCCAACGGGTTGTGACTTAAATGGGGGATATTTTCAGGAGATTTCATAATAATAATGAATATTTACAAAATGATCACAACATCTGTTGACAAATCTGTAAAAACTACTGTAATCACTACTTTTGATTGCACCTGTCCATTAATGTTTGAAACACCTCTTCATGACATGTCATTTCTGTATTGAATTCAGAGAGATTATTAATGCAGTTAAAATTTCACACTTTTTTTTGAAAAAATGAGGCTACAGTTTAGTAATATGTATCATTTTATTAATATTGATTATTAATTACCACTACTAGTTTTGTTGTTGTACAAATCATTGAAGAGTTTCTTCCCTGTATTTTAAAGGAAAATGTCAAGATATGTATATAAACATGAAAAAATAATTAAAATCTAGCAGGTACATTAAAATCTGCAGAAACATGTTAAAATATTGATGGAGATGGAAGGATGGCTCCTTACATACAGAAGTCTCATGGTAGGATGGAGTGTAGTGGGCAAAAATACCACATTTCAAGATATAGTAAGCAGAATTAGCAGACATTTTTGAAAATATGTGATGGAAGATTATGAAGTCCAACACACATTTCAGGTTTTATCTATACCTTTATACACCTCCAGGGTTTAAAGAATTCTTTAAATGTTGTACGTAACACAGAGGTATAGCAGAAAGAAGCTCAGAAGACACCCTCGTGTCATCCAGAAGCACAGTAATTCACTTCAGGATAATTAAAGTCTCTCCAAGATAGAAATTACAGGAACTGTAAAGACTGTAAAGATCAGTAGCTCCCACTTCCAGATCAGTTTTGGTTGCAAACTACAACATCATCAGCTGAAATTGTAATAGAAAACAGATCTATTTTAACATAGGCTAGTCAAGCTTCTTCGCTTGTACTGCCATTCAGCACAGTTTCCACGATCCTGCAGGATGGGAAAAAATAACAACAAAAAAATTTATTTCATTACCTGGGCAACTCGGAGATTCTTCTGCATTCTAAATTATTTTTAGTTTCCTGTGATTATATGTTAGAGCTGGAGGAACTAATTGATTGATTATCCTGTTGGACTAGGGCAAGTCTATTTCTCTCAGTTCAGGGCAGTTCATTACAGGTCCTGAATAAAAGCATAATCTTTGTACATGCATCCTATGGGAAGGATGACAGGTTAAAAAAAAAAAAAA
>NW_010534058.1:0-425 GCF_000687285.1 Phaethon lepturus | reverse complement strand
CAACAGTTGGGATTGTACCTGCTGGTCTACCGAAAAAGGATGGGGATATGAACAACATTGTGGAGAATTAAAAGCCACAATAACTAATCTCCCTGCTCCACCAAATTGTGGACCAGGGGCGTGCACTTTAGTAAATTTAACAATAGAAAATACTCAAAAATGGAAAGATAAGAAGATAAAAGAATTTGGAATAAAAATATATGCTAGCGGATATGATCCTGGAGCTCAGATTAAGATGGAAATAAAGGAGGACATACGTGAAAGTAAAGAAAACCAAATTTTGTTCCATTCTTTTTATCATGAGATGGAAATGGGGACCAAATATGAAATCCCAACGGTTGCAAAAAAACTTTTTATAAATTTAGCCAAAAACATAGCTAAATCTTTAAATGTCACTAATTGTTATGTATGTGGTGGAACTAATC